>NW_025228666.1:0-42250 GCF_018294505.1 Triticum aestivum
GGTAGGGAGCTTTGTTTGGAAGTGGCGCTCCGGGGATGAGGTCAATTCGATGCTCAATGCCTCGTAGAGGAGGTAGACCCGGAGGCAGCTCATCGGGGAAAACATCTTGAAATTCCTGCAGAATAGATTGAAACACCAAAGGTAGCTCGTGAATGGTGTTAGTTTTTGTATTTCCATCCTTGCACACAAGGACAAAGTGCATCACACTCGATGGGTTCTCACACACTTCTCTCATCTCACTTTTGGTGGCAAATAGTATGAGGTTTTTCTCTCTAGGCGAAGAGGCGCTCAAGTTTGGCTTGTGGCTCTCACTCACTTTTTGGTGGCTCACTTTCTCACTCGTCTCTCTATGGTGGGTGGCTTGCTTGTCGGCTATCACTTGACTAGGAGACATAGGTCGTAGCACATATTCCTTCCCTTTCATCTTGAAGCTATAGTGATTGGTTCGCCCATTGTGGATGACACCACGGTCGAATTGCCATGGTCGACCAAGAAGGAGGTGGAAAACGGTCATTGGGACCACATCACATTCCAAAGTGTCTTCATATGCACCGATTTTGAAAGAGACTTGGACCGTATGCTCAACTCGTATAGTGCTGGAGTCACTTAGCCATTGAACCTTGTAGGGGTGTGGGTGCTTCTTCTTGACCAATTGGAGCTTGGAGAATAATTCTTTACTTGCCAAGTTGTGACAACCACCTCCATCGATGATGACCTTGACGGATCGTCCATTGATGCCGGCCTTTGTGTGGAAGATGTGGCATCGTTGGTCTTCCTCTTGTTGATGTTGGAGTGTCAAGACCTTGGAGACAACGAGAGCGGGGCTCGAATCCTCATCACAAAAGACTTGATCATCTTCATCGTCGTTCACGCGCCGGTGCATGGCCACTTGCTCAATAGCTTCCATCTCCTCTTCACTCATGGAATCATATGTGCCGTCGTCGTTGAGGATCATGGTGCGCTTGTTTGTGCATTGATAGGACTTGTGGCCTCGGCCGCCGCAAGTGAAACACTTGAAGGAGCTTGTCTTGACGGTCTCATCGGTTGGAGTAGATGATGAAGCACGCGGCTTGAAGTTGCTTGTAGTAGGAGGAAGACGACTTGAACTTGCCGAAGTTTTCTTGTAACTTGACTTGTCGTCGTTGCTTGGAGAAGGCAATGTTGATGTTGGAGGAGTTGTTGAAGCTTGGGTGTTGGAGAAGCCGTAGGTCTTGGATGAGTACTTGGCGTACTTGAAGTCATCTTGCACTTGACGTTCCGCCTTTGTAGCTTGGTGCACGAGCTCAATGAGGTTGGAGTAGGGTTGGAAGTCGGCCATCTTCTTGATGGGATGATTAAGTCCATTCAAGAATCGTGCCATTGTTTGCTCACCATCTTCCGTGACATTGGCTCGAATCATGGCAATCTCCATTTCCTTGTAGTATTCTTCAACACTCTTTGTTCCTTGCTTGAGGAGTTGTAGCTTTTTGAAGAGATCACGATTGTAGTATGTTGGGACAAAACGTGCTCGCATGACATCCTTCATTTGAGCCCAAGTGGTGATTGGAGGTTCACCTCTTGCTTGTCGTCGCTCAATTACTTGTTCCCACCATATGAGCACATAGTCTTGGAACTCTAGTGATGCCATTGCGATTTTCTTCTCTTCCTCAAAGTTGTGCAAACGAAAGATTTTGTCGACCTTCAATGCCCATGAGAGGTATTCTTCGGGGTCATTGCTTCCATTGAACTTGGGCATTGTGAATTTGAGCTTGCCATAGCGTTGCTCTTCATTGTGTTGTTGGCGATGGTGTTGATGATGCCCTTGACGTGGAGGGTAATCATCCTCATGTTGCTCTTGGCGTGGATGAAGTCCATGATCAACTTGCTCTTGTTGACCTTGAGGTTGAAGTTGAGCTTGAGGAGCTTGTGGAGGAGCGTGTCGTTGTGCTCGCGGATGGTAGTTCCTCTCTTGGATTTCTTCTCGAAGAGCTTCCTCTTGATTGCGCCGTTCGCGATTGCGGTTGGCGATAGCTCGACTTGATGCTTGAAGGGCACGTTCCGCTTCAAGAGCTTGTGCTTCTCGTTGTTGTTGTTGAAGACGTTGAGTCTCGGCATCTTGTTTCACTCTGTGCATTTTAAAACCGAACCGAAAAACCATACCAAAAATAAACCGAACCGAACCGATTTTTTTGTTTTTATGGTTTCTGGTTTCGGTATGGTATGAACTTTTCATACCGATTTGAACTTTGGTTTTTATGGTATATACCGAAAAACCGAATGGTTAACCGAATAAACCGAAGTAAAAGATAAATTTATATTTCTTGAGATGAACAACCGTACAAGTTGTCATTTTTCTTGTACATGAGTAAAATTCACTACTAAGCACCAACATTTTTCTTGTAACATTGTCATTTTTCTCTTTTTAAAATGCTAAGCACGTCCATAACCATCAACAGATGAATCAATGCATGCATATATACTTATATATATAGTCATATACTATTTGTGTAAAATAGAATGTGTTTTGAGTCATAAATTTGCAAATTATTATTACGTCATTTTCAAATTCGCGTCAACTTTGGTTTTTATGGTATATACCGAAACCATACCGAAATAATTTGGTATATACCGAAACCGAACCGTATTTTAATTTCATACCGTATTTACCGAAGTATTAATACCGTACATACCGAAAAACCGTATAAGCCAAACCATGTAAACCGAATAAACCGAACGCACAGGGCTAATCTTGTTGCTCTTGGTGTAGACGCGCTCGTTCTTGTTCTTGTTGATGTCGTAGTCATTGTCGTTCTTGGGCTTGAGCAAAAGCGACTTGATTTGCTTGAGGACGAGGGACTTGCTCATTGACTTGCTCTTGTGAATGCTTGTCATGTAGTGGGTTGCGAGATGCATGACGGTCTTGACGCGCGGCTCGTCGAAGAGTGTTCGATGACGGTGTACTTGTGTCGGAGAAGGAGTCGTCGGAGTGTCGACTTGAGTGGCTCCGTCTTGAGTATGAGGATGTAGAAGGACGCCGGTTCACCAACAAAGCTCGGATTTCGTCCATTCTTGCATCATTTTCTTGCTTGTGCGCGTCGAGCTTGTTGTCAAAGTAGTCTCTTGTACGTTGCTCGGAGAGTCGCAAGTCGGTGGCGAGGTTGTCGATGCGGTCGCTCATAGCTTGTTGCTCTTGATGTAGAGCTCGTTGTGCGCCAAAGAGGTGGCTCTTGGTGACGTATGATGACATGTCGTCGTCTTGCTCGATGAAGAGTGGGTTTGTAGATGTACTTGGCCTATCCATCATTTCAAGCAAAATGTGAGTGGTAGAAGGAAAAGAATGAATACCAATGTACCTTTGACCGATGTTGAAAGTGAATCAAGTTCACCCAAATGCAGACAATGAAATAGCACTTTTGGTACCAATTCTTGTCGGTTCTCACACCTACACAAGTAAAAGCTTTATAGTGGGGCTTGGTTAGGATGGTGGCACAAAATTTGATGCAATTGAAAGCGAGACTCAATAATGTTGGAAAAGATTCACAAATTTGCAAATGCAACAAGTAGACCAAGCAAGTATGGGTACACGGAAACACACACGCAAATAGATAAGTGGGATTGTGCAATCCAAAAGTGAGCCAAAATGTGGAGACCACGAAAATGCTCTTGTTGCACAATACTAGAGAGACGCTAGCACGATTGCACAATAGGCGGATACGCAAACTTGTGCACAACCTACTAGGCAAAAATGCAACTATCTCTATCCCAAGTATGCTATATGTATGGTATTTCGGTACAATGATCCAAGATGATCCAATATGACAATCTTAATGATTGATGATGCTATGGTTCTTGCTCATAAGCTCTTTGCTTACCTTTCCTCTTTGCTTAAAAGCTTGGTTGGCTCTTTCTCTTTTGAGCTCTTTTCTCATGCGATACTTCACGAACCAAGATAGCAATTGTGTATGCTATGACAACTTTGTGACACACCAATGGATCTCAAGATATGCACCACTACGGTATGGTATGTATGCTATGGAGTATGATCCCTAATGTGCACAAGTCACGTTGCCGGCAATACTCAATGGCTAGTCTCGATGGGTAAGCTACGCAAAAGTAAGGCCATGTGGGGTATCAATGCAATTGCAAGTTAGGACAAAGATGTCGTTGAAGTTACCGTCCTTGGCAATGTTGAGTAGTCGAAGAGGTTGAGCGGTGGTGATGATGATGTCGAACCGTACCTATATAGCCGAAACACAATAGGACACGGGAACCACAACTCAAATTTCAAAGACCAAAACGTATCAACATCGACATAGGAGGTAGCGGTGAGCGGTGGTGGTGGTTGTGGAAAGTTTCGTGGGTATGCGGAAGAAGTCGTGGGCACGGTGGAAAAATTTGGCGAGGGTATGGTGGAATGGGAGTGGGGTGGAGTTGCTGTCTCCCAGGGGCCGGATGTCCGGGGCGCCGGATGTCCGGGGTACACGGGCCGGATGTCCGTGCTCTGGCTCGGGGACGAACACGAAGAACTCCGTGGTGAAAAATTGCAATTCCGGACGAATTGGTGGATGGAAAAGGGTGGGGAGGGTGGGGAAAGCTAGATCCACACGCAGCAACACAAATCCATGGACCAAATCCAACAAAATTTCATCACACCAACAAATCACAAAAAAATTTGGGGCTATTTTTTGTGGGGATTTTCGGAATTAGGACGAAAATGACAAAATCAAGCTAGAAAACACGAGGTAGGGGCTCCAAAAACGTGATCAACGTGGCTCATGATACCAAGATGATGTAGGGCGGAACCCTAATTCATCGATCTTTCACGTTTGGAGGGATCCCATGGGAGAAACACGAGAAACGCGCGGAAATCACAAAGGGGAACACGAGGGAAACGAGAGAAAATCACTCAACCGAACAAGAATCGATCACACGAGTGCTAGATCATCACACACATAAGGTAACACATGATCCACAATCAACAAAGGGAAAGGATACAACGGAACCGTTCTTCTCCGAGAGGAGGCCTTGATGTTCTTCCCTAGAAGGGGTCTTGAATCCGCTTGGGATCTTCTCCGGAGAGGTCCTGATCTCCGAGGAGAAGTATCAAGTGGATGAGCAAAGGCTCTCACACAAAATGAGCTAATCCAATGCTAAGTCTCAAAAGAGGAAGGGGATGGAGTATATATAGTCTACGGGGTCGAAAGGGTCCAGGGGCTTCGGCCCTTCACTGTGTACACGCAGGAGGAGCCGGATGTCCGGGCGTCGGCCCGGATGTCCGGGGCTTCGCGAGGTGCCGGTTGTCCGGGCTGGGCGGTTTTGCTTCTGGACAGAGGCGCCGGATTTCCGGGCTGGAGGCCGGATGTCTGGGGCTTCGTGGGAGGCCGGATGTCCGGGGCCTGGGGCCCGGATGTCCGGGTTGGCTGTGCACCCTTCTATGCTCTCTGGATCGAGGCGCCGGATTTCTGGGCTGGAGGTCGGATCTCCGGGGGGAGGCCGGATGTCCGGGCCTAGGGGCCGGATGTCCGGGGCCTGGGAGGTGAACTTGTTCCTCTCGGCTGGTTGTCTTCATCCGTGGAGTGTGCAGCTTGTCCATCTTCACATGCATCCTCGGGAGGTCCTTCTTGACACCTCGGTTTCGAGAGCTCTTGCACGTGCTCGAGTCATGGGTCCTTGTGGGGTTGGATGTGTTGATGTAGAGTCCATGGGGATGATGGTGGGATGCTCCGCATCACTCTTGCTCCAATGTTCATCCTTCTCCAAGCTAGGCCCTTCATTTGTAAGCTAAACAAATGTATCCAATTTAGGCAGCATCATATTCTCATGAACATTAGAATCATTACCAAGAAACGAAAGTACCTGGTAATTTAGTTGGCGTGCGCGAGCTCTCGTAATTGGTCCAGTATGTATAGCAGCAGGGGTTGTGAGTGTAACAATGGTATTGATGTCCTCATCATCCTCCCCTTCTTCAAATGAAGTCGTCCTCGACGGAAGCTCATCTTCCTCACCCAAATAAGGCTTCAAATCTGCAATGTTAAAAGTGGGACTAACCCCAAAATCTGCAGGCAGCTCAAGTTTATATGCATTATCATTTACTTTCTCCAACACCTTAAAAGGACCAGCAGTACGTGGCATTAGCTTTGATTTGCGCAAATCAGGAAATCTATCCTTACGCAAATGTAACCAAACAAGATCTCCAGGTGCAAACACAACATGTTTTCTACCCTTATCTCCAGCAAGTTTATATTTAGCATTCATACGCTCAATGTTTTCCTTAGTTAACTCATGCATTTTTAAAATCAATTCAGCACGTTGTTTAGCATCAAAATTAACCTTCTCCGAAGATGGAAGAGGCAACAAATCAATAGGTGCACGAGGTAGGAAACCATACACAACTTCAAAAGGGCACATCTTAGTAGTAGAATGCAATGAACGATTATAAGCAAATTCAATATGAGGCAAGCATTCCTCCCACATTTTCTTATTACTCTTCAAAACAGCCCTAAGCATAGTAGACAATGTTCTATTGACTACTTCAGTTTGTCCATCAGTTTGGGGGTGACAAGTAGTACTAAAAAGCAGTTTAGTCCCCAACTTAGCCCATAAACATCTCCAAAAGTGGCTAAGAAATTTAGTATCACGATCTGAAACAATAGTATTTGGCACACCATGCAAGCGAATAATTTCACGAAAGAACACATCAGCAACATTAACAGCATCATCGCTTTTATGACATGGTATAAAGTGTGCCATTTTCGAGAATCTATCCACGACAACAAATATGCTATCCCTCCCCTTCTTTGTTCGAGGTAAACCTAAAACAAAGTCCATAGATAAATCCTCCCAAGGAACACTAGGTACAGGCAAAGGCATATATAAACCATGAGGATTGAGTCGTGACTTAGCTTTTTGACATGTAGTGCAGTGAGCAATAAAACGCTCAACATCCCGTCTCATCTTTGGCCAAAAGAAATGTGTAGCAAGTACGTCCTCCATCTTCTTCACGCCAAAGTGTCCCATTAATCCTCCTCCATGCGCCTCCTGCAACAACAAAAGACGAACGGAGCTAGCTGGAATGCATAGCTTGTTAGCACGAAACACAAATCCATCGTTAACGACAAACTTGTTCCACATTCTTCCTTCTTTACAATTCTGCATTACGTCTTTAAAATCAGCATCATGCACATATTGATCTTTGATGGTCTCCAAACCAAATATTTTGAAGTCAAGTTGTGAAAGCATAGTATAGCGACGAGACAATGCATCAGCAATAACATTTTCTTTTCCCTTCTTGTGTTTAATGACATAAGGGAAAGTCTCAATAAATTCAACCCATTTAGCATGTCTACGATTCAGTTTAGCTTGACTTTTAATATGTTTCAAAGATTCATGATCAGAATGTATAACAAATTCTTTGGGCCATAAATAATGTTTCCATGTTTCTAAAGTCCGAACAAGAGCATATAATTCTTTATCGTAGGTAGAATAATTCAGACTAGGCCCACTCAATTTTTCAGAAAAGTATGCAACAGGTTTGCCATCTTGTAATAACACACCTCCTAATCCAATTCCACTAGCATCACATTCAAGCTCAAAAGTCTTATTAAAATTAGGAAGTTGGAGTAATGGAGCATGTGTCAACTTATCTTTCAATACCGTGAAGGCTTCTTCCTGTGCGGTACCCCACAGAAAAGGCACATCTTTCTTTGTAAGCTCATTGAGAGGTGCAGCAATGGTGCTGAAATCTCTCACAAAACGCCTATAGAATCCAGCGAGGCCAAGAAAACTCCTCACTTGTGTGACCGTTTTGGGCTGCGGCCAACTCTCAATAGCTTCAATCTTGGCTTTATCGACTTCAATTCCCTGTGGAGTGAGAACATAGCCAAGAAAAGATACTCGGTCGGTGCAAAAGGTGCACTTCCCAAGGTTACCAAACAAACGTGCATCACGTAGAGCAATAAAAATAGCACGTAAATGTTCCAAATGTTCTTCCAAAGATCTGCTATAAATCAATATGTCATCAAAGTAAACTACCACAAATCGTCCAATGAAAGCACGTAAAACTTCGTTCATTAATCTCATGAAAGTACTAGGTGCATTAGTTAACCCAAAAGGCATGACTAACCACTCATATAATCCAAACTTAGTTTTAAATGCTGTTTTCCATTCATCTCCCAATTTCATACGAATTTGATGGTATCCACTATGCAAATCAACTTTGGAGAATATTGTAGAGCCACTCAATTCATCAAGCATATCATCTAGCCTAGGAATAGGATGACGATAACGAATAGTAATATTATTAATGCCTCTACAATCAACACACATACGTGATGTACCATCCTTTTTCGGCACTAGAATAATAGGAACAGCACAAGGACTAAGGGATTCGCGTATATAACCTTTGTCGAGCAGCTCTTGTACTTGACGCATAATCTCCTTCGTCTCCTCTGGATTGGTACGGTATGGTGCACGGTTTGGCAGTGAAGCACCGGGAATTAAGTCAATTTGATGCTCAATCCCTCGAATAGGCGGTAATCCCGGTGGCACGTCTTGTGGAAAGACGTCAGCGAACTCCTGCAAAATGTTAGTGACAGCAGGAGGCAAAGAGGAAGGCACGTCCTCGAATGAAAATAATGCCTCTTTGCACACAAAAGCATAGCAAACAGATTTGCTGAAATCTAGCTCATGAATATCAGATTTGGTTGCAAATAAACATGCACTTTTCAATTTAATTTCAGAAGCAACACTACATGGTTTATTATTAGGCTTCATTTGTTGCTCAAATTCTTTTGCCACAATCTGATTTTCACTCTTATTCTTCTCCTGTTGTGCTTTATTAGCTCTATTAATATCATCTTTCAAAATGGAATCAGGAGTCATAGGAAGCAAAGTAATATTTTTATCCTTATGAAAAGAGTATAGTGATTGTTTCTACCATGGTGTACAGAATTTTTATCAAATTGCCATGGTCTACCAAGTAATAAGGAACATGCTTGCATAGGTACCACATCACAATCAACATAATCAGCATATGTAGAGATACTAAAATGCACACGAACAGTACGTGTTACCTTAACCTTGCCGCTGTTGTTGAACCATTGGATGTAGTAAGGATGTGGATGTGGTCTTGTGGTGAGAGAAAGCTTCTCCACCATCTCCATGCTAGCCAAGTTGTTGCAGCTCCCTCCGTCTATTATGACGCGCACAGAACGTTCCTTCACAACTCCCTTGGTATGGAACAAATTGTGCCTCTGATTTTGCTCAGCTTGTGTGACCTGCACACTCAAAACACGTTGAGCAACTAAACATTCATACCTGTCAGCGTCTTCAGGAGCCATGTATTGCGTCTCATGATCAGAATCATCTCCACCATGTTCTTCACGTGTAATAAGAGCCAATGTCTCCTCATCATAGTCACTAGCGGACTCATATCCACCATCCGCGGTAGCAATCATCACACGCGGAGATTTGCATTCCCTCGCATAATGACCTCCTCCCTTACAACGACGACAAATAATATCACTTGTGTGCCCTGTTGATGCCATGGAAGAAGAAGAACGCTGTGCAGGCCCCGCAGGTACGCTCTTGGCAGATAATGGTGGTTGTGCCTGTTTTCTTGTATCACGGCTGGAGGTGGCACCGGATGGAGGTGCTGGTGCAGTTGAAGTAGAAGATGCACGTGGTGTCCATGATGAAGGTCGGCCTGCAGAAAAGTTAGTTCGCCCCAATGCTTGTCGATCCTGCACTTCACGTTCAGCTTTACAAGCAAGATGGAATAAACGAGTGATATTAGTATACTCCTTATAGTCTAGAATGGTCTGAATCTCTCTATTTAATCCACCCAGAAAACGTGCAAGCATAGCTTCATTCTCATCAACAATACCACATCTAATCATGCCAGTTTGTAATTCCTGATAATATTCTTCTACAGAATTTTTCCCTTGTCTTAAACGCTGCAATTTTTGAAGCAATTCACGTTGATAATATGGTGGAACCCAACGCGTACGCATAGCAGTTTTCAAAGCAGCCCAAGTAGTTGGAATAGGATATAATCTACAATGTTCAGACCACCATACACATGCAAAACTAGTGAAAGCACAAACGGCAGCAGCAACTCGTCTCTCCTCAGGATATTGTAAACATGTAAATCGTTGTTCAGTTTCTAACTCCCAAGTAAGATAAATTCTACCCTTATCTCCAGCAAGTTTATATTTAGCATTCATGCGCTCAATGTTTTCCTTAGTTAACTCATGCATTTTTAAAATCAATTCAGCACGTTGTTTAGCATCAAAATTAACCTTCTCCGAAGATGGAAGAGGCAACAAATCAATAGGTGCACGAGGTAGGAAACCTTACACAACTTCAAAAGGGCACATCTTAGTAGTAGAATGCAATGAACGATTATAAGCAAATTCAATATGAGGCAAGCATTCCTCCCACATTTTCTTATTATTCTTCAAAACAGCCCTAAGCATAGTAGACAACGTTCTATTGACTACTTCAGTTTGTCCATCAGTTTGGGGGTGACAAGTAGTACTAAAAAGCAGTTTAGTCCCCAACTTAGCCCATAAACATCTCCAAAAGTGGCTAAGAAATTTAGTATCACGATCTGAAACAATAGTATTTGGCACACCATGCAAGCGAATAATTTCACGAAAGAACAAATCAGCAACATTAACAGCATCATCACTTTTATGACATGGTATAAAGTGTGCCATTTTCGAGAATCTATCCACGACAACAAATATGCTATCCCTCCCCTTCTTTGTTCGAGGTAAACCTAAAACAAAGTCCATAGATATATCCTCCCAAGGAACACTAGGTAAAGGCAAAGGCATATATAAACCATGAGGATTGAGTCGTGACTTAGCTTTTTGACATGTAGTGCAGCGAGCAATAAAACGCTCAACATCCCGTCTCATCTTTGGCCAAAAGAAATGTGTAGCAAGTACGTCCTCCGTCTTCTTCACGCCAAAGTGTCCCATTAATCCTCCTCCATGCGCCTCCTGCAACAACAAAAGACGAACGGAGCCAGCTGGAATGCATAGCTTGTTAGCACGAAACACAAATCCATCGTTAACGACAAACTTGTTCCACATTCTTCCTTCTTTACAATTCTGCATTACATCTTTAAAATCAGCATCATGCACATATTGATCTTTGATGGTCTCCAAACCAAATATTTTGAAGTCAAGTTGTGAAAGCATAGTATAGCGACGAGACAATGCATCAGCAATAACATTTTCTTTTCCCTTCTTGTGTTTAATGACATAAGGGAAAGTCTCAATAAATTCAACCCATTTAGCATGTCTACGATTCAGTTTAGCTTGACTTTTAATATGTTTCAAAGATTCATGATCAGAATGTATAACAAATTCTTTGGGCCATAAATAATGTTGCCATGTTTCTAAAGTCCAAACAAGAGCATATAATTCTTTATCGTAAGTAGAATAATTCAGACTAGGCCCACTCAATTTTTCAGAAAAGTATGCAACAGGTTTGCCATCTTGTAATAACACACCTCCTAATCCAATTCCACTAGCATCACATTCAAGCTCAAAAGTCTTATTAAAATCAGGAAGTTGGAGTAAAGGAGCATGTGTCAACTTATCTTTCAATACCGTGAAGGCTTCTTCCTGTGCGGTACCCCACAGAAAAGGCACATCTTTCTTTGTAAGCTCATTGAGAGGTGCAGCAATGGTGCTGAAATCTCTCACAAAACGCCTATAGAATCCAGCGAGGCCAAGAAAACTCCTCACTTGTGTGACCGTTTTGGGCTGCGGCCAACTCTCAATAGCTTCAATCTTGGCTTTATCGACTTCAATTCCCTGTGGAGTGAGAACATAGCCAAGAAAAGATACTCGGTCGGTGCAAAAGGTGCACTTCCCAAGGTTACCAAACAAACGTGCATCACGTAGAGCAATAAAAATAGCACGTAAATGTTCCAAATGTTCTTCCAAAGATCTGCTATAAATCAATATGTCATCAAAGTAAACTACCACAAATCGTCCAATGAAAGCACGTAAAACTTCGTTCATTAATCTCATGAAAGTACTAGGTGCATTAGTTAACCCAAAAGGCATGACTAACCACTCATATAATCCAAACTTAGTTTTAAATGCTGTTTTCCATTCATCTCCCAATTTCATACGAATTTGATGGTATCCACTATGCAAATCAACTTTGGAGAATATTGTAGAGCCACTCAATTCATCAAGCATATCATCTAGCCTAGGAATAGGATGACGATAACGAATAGTAATATTATTAATGCCTCTACAATCAACACACATACGTGATGTACCATCCTTTTTCGGCACTAGAATAATTGGCACAGCACAAGGACTAAGGGATTCGCGTATATAACCTTTGTCGAGAAGCTCTTGTACTTGACGCATAATCTCCTTCGTCTCCTCTGGATTGGTACGGTATGGTGCACGGTTTGGCAGTGAAGCACCGGGAATTAAGTCAATCTGATGCTCAATCCCTCGAATAGGCGGTAATCCCGGTGGCACGTCTTGTGGAAAGACGTCAGCGAACTCCTGCAAAATGTTAGTGACAGCAGGAGGCAAAGAGGAAGGCACATCCTTGAATGAAAATAATGCCTCTTTGCACACAAAAGCATAGCAAACAGATTTGTTGAAATCTAGCTCATCAATATCAGATTTGGTGGCAAATAAACATGCACTTTTCAATTTAATTTCAGAAGCAACACTAGATGGTTTATTATTAGGCTTCATTTGTTGCTCAAATTCTTTTGCCACATTCTGATTTTCACTCTTATTCTTCTCCTTTTTTGCTTTATTAGCTCTATTAATATCATCTTTCAAAATGGAATCAGGAGTCATAGGAAGCAAAGTAATATTTTTATCCTTATGAACAAGAGTATAGTGATTGTTTCTACCATGGTGTACAGAATTTTTATCAAATTGCCATGGTCTACCAAGTAATAAGGAACATGCTTGCATAGGTACCACATCACAATCAACATAATTAGCATATGTAGAGATACTAAAATGCACAGGAACAGTACGTGTTACCTTAACCTTGCCGCTGTTGTTGAACAATTGGATGTAGTAAGGATGTGGATGTGGTCTTGTGGGGAGAGAAAGCTTCTCCACCATCGCCATGCTAGCCAAGTTGTTGCAGCTCCCTCCGTCTATGATGACACACACAGAACGTTCCTTCACAACTCCCTTGGTATGGAACAAGTTGTACCTCTGATTTTGCTCAGCTTGTGTGACCTGCACACTCAAAACACGTTGAGCAACTAAACATTCATACCTGTCAGCGTCTTCAGGAGCCATGTATTGCGTCTCATGATCAGAATCATCTCCACCATGTTCTTCACGTGTAATAAGAGCCAAAGTCTCCTCATCATAGTCACTAGCGGACTCATACCCACCATCCGCGGTAGCAATCATCATATGCGGAGATTTGCATTCTCTCGCATAATGACCTCCTCCCTTACAATGACGACAAATAATATCACTTGTGTGCCCTGTTGATGCCATGGAAGAAGAAGAACTCTGTGCAGGCCTAGCAGGTGCACTCTTGGCAGATAATGGTGGTTGTGCCTGTTTTCTTGTATCACGACTGGAGGAGGCACCTGATTGAGGTGCTGGTGCAGTTGAAGTAGAAGATGCACGTGGTGTCCATGATGAAGGTCGGCCTGCAGAAAAGTTAGTTCGCGCCAATGCTTGTTGATCCTGCACTTCACGTTCAGCTTTACAAGCAAGATGGAATAAACGAGTGATATTAGTATACTCCTTATAGTCTAGAATGGTCTGAATCTCTCTATTTAATCCACCCAGAAAACGTGCAAGCATAGCTTCATTCTCCTCAACAATACCACATCTAATCATGCCAGTTTGTAATTCCTGATAATATTCTTCTACAGAATTTTTTCCTTGTCTTAAATGCTGTACTTTTGAAGCAATTCACGTCGATAATATGGTGGAACCCAACGAGTACGCATAGCAGTTTTCAAAGAAGCCCAAGTAGTTGGAATAGGATATAATCTACAATGTTCAGACCACCATACACATGCAAAACTAGTGAAAGCACAAACAGCAGCGGCAACCCGTCTCTCCTCAGGATATTGTAAACATGTAAATCGTTGTTCAGTTTCTAACTCCCAAGTAAGATATATATCAGGAACATATCTACCCTCGAAAGGTGGAATATTCAATTTCAGTTTAGGAAGATGGTCATGATCTCGTACCTGAGGGAAAGCCCTACCATTGTGATTATTTGCATGTGGACGACCTGGTGGTTGTGGTGCAGGTGGTTGCACGTAGTTCTGATTTTGAGCAACCTCATCCTCGTAATCTCCCACATAATCATCCTCCTCCGCATCAGCAGCAGGAGCCACAGAAGTATCAACAGCAGCACCAACAGTTTGGCCAAACGCAAGAGGAACACGGCTCGCTCGGCGGAGGTCTGTTTCGCGACGTGGAGGTAGTCGTTGTTGTTATTGGAGAGGTGCGTTAGGTGCAGTGGGTGGTGGTGGTGGAAGACACGCGAGCAATTCATTAAACTTGTTATCGAGCTTTGTTTCGAACGTCTTCTCCATGCCATCTATCTTCTCCATGGCCTCTTCAAATCTGTTTAGCACATCTTGCACCTGTCCACTCATCATTTGCTGAATTTATCATGCAAATCCTTATTCGTCATGTTCTCCCAGTCAGTCTCGTCGGCTTGTGATCCTGGCATGGTTAGCAGCAATAGAAACACACAAGAATATGATCCTACAGACTACTAACAAGAGGTGGTGGTGAGTGTCACAAATCCGTCAAGCAAATCTCAAATTCTTACCAGTTCTTACCCAGCAGCAGGCGGTGATCGGCAACCGTTGTAGTCAAAAACTCTCAACGCTTGGATAGAGCAATTACCAGGGAGAGTCAAACACACGACGTAGATGTATGTGGAGCTGGGAAGGCTTATAATATGGTAGCAAAAAGGTTCAGCAATAATCAATTCAGAGATGCAAAGTTGAATAAATGCTCAACGACGGTACTATGCTGGTCCTAGGCTAGACTATGCTAGAGACGCGAGCCTAGAACACCAACAAAATCACGGCGCGGCACGTAAACAAGGGAGAAGCACACTCTGGATTTTTTTTCGCTCTTTTTTTTCGACTGCCCGGACCCAAAAACTGGAAACGGGTCAAAAAAAACTTCCTATAATGGCACCTGTCTCAAAACACTCAGAAACACCTAAAAATAGGATAGCCTGAATTTTTTTTGAAAAATGCGTTTTCGAAAAATTTTGGGCCTAAACGGAGGGTGGTTTCCGGACTCTTTTTTTTTCCGAAACCTACGCCGGCAAGGAAACACGAATCGGAATCTAGATGGATCTCGAAAACAAACCTAATATGACAAGAACTCGGATTGGTGGTGGATATATGGTGGTATATGACAGCGGTGGTGGTATATGACAGCGGTGTTGGTATATGGATACGGATTCGAAGCGGTGGCGGATAAGCGGTGGTGGTAGATGGCAGGGGCGATGATGACGGTGCGGCGGCGGCGTGACAACTTATGACCAGAACTCAAAACTCTAAAAGACTAGACTCCAAGACTAGCAACTAGACACGACGATGCAACCGCAAATTCAACAAAGCAAAACCCTAAAAAGATTATGCAAAGGCTCAGATTGGTTCGGGTATGATGAACTAACCCTAATCTTTTTTTGTGTCTTTTTCGTGGACTGTAGGTATGAAGAACAGACTCGATCTAAACTACGAAAAACTGTAAAATCTCACCGAGCAACCTGGAAATCTGATACCACTTGATAGAGGCAAAGGTGTCCCGTCTTTCGATGAGATGATGGATTTCGCTTTGGTGGAAGTCGACTTTGACGATCCGACTACGAACGTGCGAGGACGTCGCGCCTTAGCAATCGCTAAACCAACTCCGAGAGGTTGTTGACCACGCCGGAGCACGATCAACCTGACCACGAGGGTCTGTTTCCTGCGAGCAAACGAAGAACAAGCAATAAACCGAGATTGCAATCTGGATATTGCGAATATAAGATGAAAGCTTTATTGATCAAGGTGGGGTTCTGTGACGCCTTTGTCTGGTTGTTGAACACAAACGAAGTACGCGAAGTTGCAGCTATGGCGAACTTTAATCTAAACAAAACCCAAAGTCTAAACGGTGCCCTAAGGGTTGTATATATGGAGGAAGAGGGGGGAATTTCGTGACCCTTGGTGGAGGGGTCCGAAATCAACCCTATCTCTTGTTTCCCCACACATACGGACTCTAAAAATAGCCTATACTTATGATGCGGAGCATCCCACGTTCATCCCCATGTACACTCCGACTACTCCCCAAGCCCTAAGGATACATAAGATGAGACCCCAACTATGCGCCATTGGACACAAGGTGAATTCACTCCTGATGAGGACATCAATACAATTGTTACACCCACAGCCCCTGCTGCTATACATACTGGACCAATTACTAGAGCTCGTGCACGCCAACTAAATTACCAGGTACTTTTGTTTCTTGGTAATGATTCTAATGTTCATGAGAATATGATGCTGCCTAAATTGGATACATTTGTTTTGCTTACAAATGAAGGGCCTAGCTTGGAGAAGGATGAACATTGGAGCAAGAACAAGCATGGAGATGATGGCATGCGCAAGGGAAACAAGAACGGAGTTACAAGTGATGATTTCAGGACTTTGAAGCCACCATAATGGGTGCATGAAGCCTTGGACGAAATATACAAGACGCCACTTCATAAATTTCGTCCCGAGGCTATTTTAGGTGCTGCGTCACCTTATTATTGGGCCAGGCCCATGTAATTTCGAAATACATAAGTATAGGCTATTTTTAGAGTCCATATGTGTGGGGAAACAAGAGATAGGGTTGATTTCGGACCCCTCCACCAAGGGCCACGAAATTCTCCCCCTCTTCCTCCATATATACAGCCCTTAGGGCATCGTTTAGACTTTGGGTTTTGTTTAGATTAAAAGTTCGCCATAGCTGCAACTTCGCGTACTTCGTTTGTGTTCAACGACCAGACAAAGGCGTCACAGAACCCCACCTTGATCAATAAAGCTTTCATCTTATATTCGCAATATCCAGATTGCAATCTTAGTTTCTTGCTTGTTCTTCGTTTGCTCGCAGGAAACAGACCCTCGTGGTCAGATTGATCGTGCTCCGGCGTGGTCAATAACCTCTCTGAGTTGGTTTAGCGATTGCTAAGGCGCGACGTCCTCGCACGTTCGTAGTCGGATCGTCAAAGTCGACTTCCACCAAAGCAAAATCCACCATCTCATCGAAAGACGGGACACCTCCGCCTCCATCAAGTGGTATCAGAGTTCCAGGTTGCTCGGTGAGATTTTACAGTTTTTCGTAGTTTAGATCGAGTCTGTTCTTCATACCTATAGTCCACGAAAAAGCCAAAAAAAAAATTAGGGTTAGTTCATCCCATCCGAACCAATCTGAGCCTTGCATAATCTTTTCTGTATTTGCTTTGTTGAATTTGCGGTTGCATCGTCGTGTTCAGTTGCTGGTCTTAGCGTCTAGTCTTTTAGAGTTTCGAGTTCTGTTCACAAGTTGTCACGCCGTCGCCGCACCATCATCATCGCCCCTGCCATCTACCACCACCGCTCCGAATCCGTATCCATATACCACCACCAATCCGTGTCCATATACCACCACCGATCCATATCCATATACTACCACCGCTGCCATATACCACCACCATATATTCACCACCAATCCGAGTTCCTTGCTTATTAGGTTTGTTTTCGGGATCAATCTAGATTCCGATTCGTGTTTCCTTGCCGGAGTCGGGTAGCCACGCTCCGTTTAGGCCCAAAATTTTTCGAAAACGCATTTTTCGAAAAAATTTCTGGCTATCCTATTTTTAGGTGTTTCTGAGTGTTTTGAGACAGGTGCCATTATAGGAAGTTTTTTTTGACCCGTTTCCAGTTTTTGGGTCCGGGCAGTAAAAAAAAAAAAAATTGGTCGAAAAAAATTTCGTGCCCATCCTGTCAGTTTGAGCTAAGAAGAGTTTTGATCAATCGGAATCTAGATTGATCCCGAAAACAAACCTAATAAGCAAGGAACTCGGATTGGTGGTGAATATATGGTGGTGGTATATGGCAGCGGTGGTAGTATATGGATATGGATCGGTGGTGGTATATGGACACGGATTGGTGGTGGTATATGGATACGGATTCGGAGCGGTGGTGGTAGATGGCAGGGGCGATGATGATGGTGCGGCGACGGCGTGACAACTTGTGAACAGAACTCGAAACTCTAAAAGACTAGACGCTAAGACCAGCAACTGAACACGACGATGCAACCGCAAATTCAACAAAGCAAATACAGAAAAGATTATGCAAGGCTCAGATTGGTTCGGATGGGATGAACTAACCCTAATTTTTTTTTGGCTTTTTCGTGGACTATAGGTATGAAGAACAGACTCGATCTAAACTACGAAAAACTGTAAAATCTCACCGAGCAACCTGGAAATCTGATACCACTTGATAGAGGCGAGGGTGTCCCGATCTTTCGATGAGATGATAACTATCGATTTGGTGGAGACGACTTTGACGATCCGACTACAAACGTGCACGACGTTGCGCCTTAGCAATCGCTAAACCAATCTCCTGAGGTTACTGACGATGCCGGAAGCACGGTCAGCCTGACCACGAAGGTCTATTCCTGCAAGCAATCGAAGAACGAGCAAGAATATGATAAAGCAATCTGAATATTGCAAATATATATGAGGTATTGATAAAGGTGGGGATCCGGAAGCGGTCTTGGTCTGGTCGTTGGACACAAACGAAGTACACGAAGTTGCAATGGCTAACTTTTAACTAAACAAATCCCAAAGTCTAAACGATGCCCTAAGGGCTGTATATATGGAGGAAGAGGGGGAGAATTTCGTGGCCCTTGGTGGAGGGGTCCGAAATCAACCCTATCTCTTGTTTCCCCACACATACGGACTCTAAAAATAGCCTATACTTATGTATTTCGAAATTACATGGGCCTGGCCCAATAATAAGGTGACGCAGCACCTAAAATAGCCTCGGGACGAAATTTATGAAGTGGCGTCTTGTATATTTCGTCCAAGGCTTCATGCACCCATTATGGTGGCTTCAAAGTCCTGAAATCATCACTTGTAACTCCGTTCTTGTTTCCCTTTCGCATGCCATCATCTCCATGCTTGTTCTTGCTCCAATGTTCATCCTTCTCCAAGCTAGGCCCTTCATTTGTAAGCAAAACAAATGTATCCAATTTAGGCAGCATCATATTCTCATGAACATTAGAATCATTACCAAGAAACGAAAGTACCTGGTAATTTAGTTGGCGTGCACGAGCTCTAGTAATTGGTCCAGTATGTATAGCAGCAGGGGCTGTGGGTGTAACAATTGTATTGATGTCCTCATCACTTAACCTTGCCGCTGTTGTTGAACCATTGGATGTAGTAAGGATGTGGATGTGGTCTTGTGGTGAGAGAAAGCTTCTCCACCATCTCCATGCTAGCCAAATTGTTGCAGCTCCCTCCGTCTATTATGACGCGCACAGAACGTTCCTTCACAACTCCCTTGGTATGGAACAAATTGTGCCTCTGATTTTGCTCAGCTTGTGTGACCTGCACACTCAAAACACGTTGAGCAACTAAACATTCATACCTGTCAGCGTCTTCAGGAGCCATGTATTGTGTCTCATGATCAGAATCATCTCCACCATGTTCTTCACGTGTAATAAGAGCCAATGTCTCCTCATCATAGTCACTAGCGGACTCATATCCACCATCCGCGGTAGCAATCATCACACGCGGAGATTTGCATTCCCTCGCATAATGACCTCCTCCCTTACAACGACGACAAATAATATCACTTGTGTGCCCTGTTGATGCCATGGAAGAAGAAGAACGCTGTGCAGGCCCCGCAGGTGCGCTCTTGGCAGATAACGGTGGTTGTGCCTGTTTTCTTGTATCACGGCTGGAGGTGGCACCGGATGGAGGTGCTGGTGCAGTTGAAGTAGAAGATGCACGTGGTGTCCATGATGAAGGTCGGCCTGCAGAAAAGTTAGTTCACCCCAATGCTTGTCGATCCTGCACTTCACGTTCAGCTTTACAAGCAAGATGGAATAAACGAGTGATATTAGTATACTCCTTATAGTCTAGAATGGTCTGAATCTCTCTATTTAATCCACCCAGAAAACGTGCAAGCATAGCTTCATTCTCCTCAACAATACCACATCTAATCATGCCAGTTTGTAATTCCTGATAATATTCTTCTACAGAATTTTTCCCTTGTCTTAAACGCTGCAATTTTTGAAGCAATTCACGTTGATAATATGGTGGAACCCAACGCGTACGCATAGCAGTTTTCAAAGCAGCCCAAGTAGTTGGAATAGGATATAATCTACAATGTTCAGACCACCATACACATCCAAAACTAGTGAAAGCACAAACGGCAGCAGCAACTCGTCTCTCCTCAGGATATTGTAAACATGTAAATCGTTGTTCAGTTTCTAACTCCCAAGTAAGATATATATCAGGAACATATCTACCCTCAAATGGTGGAATATTCAATTTCAGTTTAGGAATATGGACATCATCTCGTACCTGAGGTGGTGGTGCAGGCCTACCATTACGAATATATACCTGAGGTCGACCTGCTGGTGGTGGTGCTGGTGGCTGCTCGTAGATCTGATTTTGATCAACCTCATCATCATCGCCCCTGCCATCTACCACCACCGCTTATCCGCCACCGCTCCGAATCCGTATCCATATACCACCACCGATTCATATACCACCACCGATTCATATCCATATCCATATACTACCACCGCTACCACCACCGCTGCCATATACCACCACCATATATCCACCACCAATCCGAGTTCCTTGCATATTAGGTTTGTTTTCGAGATCCATCTAGATTCCGATTCGTGTTTCCTTGCCGGAGTAGGTTTCGGAAAAAAAAAGAGTCGGGTAGCCACGCTCCGTTTAGGCCCAAAATTTTTCGAAAACGCATTTTTCGAAAAAAAATTTGGCTATCCTATTTTTCGGTGTTTCTGAGTGTTTTGAGACAGGTGCCATTATAGGAAGTTTTTTTTTGACCCGTTTCCAGTTTTTGGGTCCGGACAGTCAAAAAAAAAATTGGTCGAAAAAATTTCGTGCCCATCCTGTCAGTTTGAGCTAAGAAGAGTTTTGAGACACTCGCCATTATAGTGATTTTTCGCAAAAAAAAAGAGCGCAAAAAAAACAGCGCAAAAAAAAAGAGCGAAAAAAAAAATTCAGAGTGTGCTTTTCCCTTGTTTACGTGCCGCGCCGTGATTTTGTTGGTGTTCTAGGCTCGCGTCTCTAGCACAGTCTAGCCTAGGACCAGCACAGTACCGTCGTTGAGCGTTTATTCAACTTTGCATCTCTGAATTGATTATTGCTGACCCTTTTTGCTAGCATACTATAAGCCTTCCCAGCTCCACATACATCTACGTCGTGTGTTTGACTCTCCCTGGTAATCGCTCTATCCAAGCTTTGAGAGTTTTTGACTACAACGGTTGCCGATCACCGCCTGCTGCTGGGTAAGAACTGGTAAGAATTTGAGATTTGCTTGACGGATTTGTGATACACCACCACCACTTCTTAGTAGTCTGTAGGATCATATTCTTGTGTGTTTCTATTGCTGCTAACCATGCCAGGATCACAAGCCGACGAGATTGACTGGGAGAATTTATCGAACAAGGAGCTTCATGATAAGTTTCAGCAAATGATGACTGAACAGGTGCAAGATGTGCTGAACAATTTTGAAGAGGCCATGGAGAAGATCACTGGCCTTGAGAAGACGTTCGAAACAAAGCTCGATAACAGATTTAATGAATTGCTCGCGCGTCTTCCACCACCACCACCCGCTGCACCTAACGCACCTCTCCAACAACAACAACAACGACTACCTCCACGTCGCGAAATAGACCTTCGCCGAGCGAGCCGTGTTCCTCTTGCTTTTGGCCAAACTATTGGTGCTGCTGTTGATACTTCTGTGGCTCCTGCTACTGCTGTTGCTGGTACCCAGGAGGATCATGAGTATGCGCGCGATTATGAGGATGAGGTTGATCAAAATCAGATCTACGAGCAGCCACCAGCACCACCACCAGCAGGTCGACCTCAGGTATATATTCGTAATGGTAGGCCTGCACCACCACCTCAGGTACGCGATGATGTCCATATTCCTAAACTGAAATTGAATATTCCACCATTTGAGGGTAGATATGTTCCTGATATATATCTTACTTGGGAGTTAGAAACTGAACAACGATTTACATGTTTACAATATCCTGAGGAGAGACGAGTTGCTGCTGCTGTTTGTGCTTTCACTAGTTTTGCATGTGTATGGTGGTCTGAACATTGTAGATTATATCCTATTCCAACTACTTGGGCTGCTTTGAAAACTGCTATGCATACGCGTTGGGTTCCACCATATTATCAACGTGAATTGCTTCAAAAATTGCAGCGTTTACGACAAGGAAAAAATTCTGTAGAAGAATATTATCAGGAATTACAAACTGGCATGATTAGATGTGGTATTGTTGAGGAGAATGAAGCTATGCTTGCACGTTTTCTGGGTGGATTAAATAGAGAGATTCAGACCATTCTAGACTATAAGGAGTATACTAATATCACTCGTTTATTCCATCTTGCTTGTAAAGCTGAACGTGAAGTGCAGGATCGACAAGCATTGGGGCGAACTAACTTTTCTGCAGGCCGACCTTCATCATGGACACCACGTGCATCTTCTACTTCAACTGCACCAGCACCTCCATCAGGTGCCACCTCCAGCCGTGATACAAGAAAACAGGCACAACCACCATTATCTGCCAAGAGCGCACCTGCGGGGCCTACACAGCGTTCTTCTTCTTCCATGGCATCAACAGGGCACACAAGTGATATTATTTGTCGTCGTTGTAAGGGAGGAGGTCATTATGCGAGAGAATGCAAATCTCCGCGTGTGATGATTGCTACCGCGGATGGTGGATATGAGTCCGCTAGTGACTATGATGAGGAGACTTTGGCTCTTATTACACGTGAAGAACATGGTGGAGATGATTCTGATTATGAGACGCAATACATGGCTCCTGAAGACGCTGACAGGTATGAATGTTTAGTTGCTCAACGTGTTTTGAGTGTGCAGATCACACAAGCTGAGCAAAATCAGAGGCACAATTTGTTCCATACCAAGGGAGTTGTGAAGGAACGTTCTGTGCGCGTCATCATAGACGGAGGGAGCTGCAACAACTTGGCTAGCATGGAGATGGTGGAGAAGCTTTCTCTCACCACAAGACCACATCCACATCCTTACTACATCCAATGGTTCAACAACAGCGGCAAGGTTAAGGTAACACGTACTGTTCGTGTGCATTTTAGTATATCTACATATGCTGATTATGTTGATTGTGATGTGGTACCTATGCAAGCATGTTCCTTATTACTTGGTAGACCATGGCAATTTGATAAAAATTCTGTACACCATGGTAGAAACAATCACTATACTCTTGTTCATAAGGATAAAAATATTACTTTGCTTCCTATGACTCCTGATTCAATTTTGAAAGATGATATTAATAGAGCTAATAAGGCAAAACAGGAGACGAATAAGAGTGAAAATCAGATTGTGGCAAAAGAATTTGAGCAACAAATGAAGCCTAATAATAAACCATCTAGTGTTGCTTCTGAAATTAAATTGAAAAGTGCATGTTTATTTGCCACCAAATCTGATATTGATGAGCTAGATTTCAGCAAATCTGTTTGCTATGCTTTTGTGTGCAAAGAGGCATTATTTTCATTCGAGGACGTGCCTTCCTCTTTGCCTCCTGCTGTCACTAACATTTTGCAGGAGTTCGCTGACGTTTTTCCACAAGACGTGCCACCGGGATTACCGCCTATTCGAGGGATTGAGCATCAGATTGATTTAATTCCCGGTGCTCCACTGCCAAACCGTGCACCATACCGTACCAATCCAGAGCAGACGAAGGAGATTATGCGTCAAGTACAAGAGCTTCTCGACAAAGGTTATATACGCGAATCCCTTAGTCCTTGTGCTGTTCCTATTATTCTAGTGCCAAAAAAGGATGGTACATCACGTATGTGTGTTGATTGTAGAGGCATTAATAATATTACTATTCGTTATCGTCATCCTATTCCTAGGCTAGATGATATGCTTGATGAATTGAGTGGCTCTACAGTATTCTCCAAAGTTGATTTGCGTAGTGGCTACCATCAAATTCGTATGAAATTGGGAGATGAATGGAAAACAGCATTTAAAACTAAGTTTGGATTATATGAGTGGTTAGTCATGCCTTTTGGGTTAACTAATGCACCTAGTACTTTCATGAGATTAATGAACGAAGTTTTACGTGCTTTCATTGGACGATTTGTGGTAGTTTACTTTGATGACATATTGATTTATAGCAGATCTTTGGAAGAACATTTGGAACATTTACGTGCTGTTTTTATTGCTCTACGTGATGCACGTTTGTTTGGTAA
The DNA here is from genome assembly GCF_018294505.1 of Triticum aestivum. Lineage (NCBI taxonomy): Eukaryota > Viridiplantae > Streptophyta > Magnoliopsida > Poales > Poaceae > Triticum > Triticum aestivum. Next base: position 24,499 of record NW_025228666.1, read on the forward strand.
CCTTGGGAAGTGCACCTTTTGCACCGACCGAGTATCTTTTCTTGGCTATGTTGTTACTCCACAGGGAATTGAAGTTGATAAAGCCAAGATTGAAGCTATTGAGAGTTGGCCGCAGCGCAAAACGGTCACACAAGTGAGGAGTTTTCTTGGCCTCGCTGGATTCTATAGGCGTTTTGTGAGAGATTTCAGCACCATTGCTGCACCTCTCAATGAGCTTACAAAGAAAGATGTGCCTTTTCTTTGGGGTACTGCACAGGAAGAAGCCTTCACGGTATTGAAAGATAAGTTGACACATGCTCCTTTACTCCAACTTCCTGATTTTAATAAGACTTTTGAGCTTGAATGTGATGCTAGTGGAATTGGATTAGGAGGTGTGTTATTACAAGATGGCAAACCTGTTGCATACTTTTCTGAAAAATTGAGTGGGCCTAGTCTGAATTATTCTACTTATGATAAAGAATTATATGCTCTTGTTCGGACTTTAGAAACATGGCAACATTATTTATGGCCCAAAGAATTTGTTATACATTCTGATCATGAATCTTTGAAACATATTAAAAGTCAAGCTAAACTGAATCGTAGACATGCTAAATGGGTTGAACTCATTGAGACTTTCCCTTATGTCATTAAACACAAGAAGGGAAAAGAAAATGTTATTGCTGATGCATTGTCTCGCCGCTATACTATGCTTTCACAACTTGACTTCAAAATTGATAGAGGCAAAGGTGTCCCGTCTTTCGATGAGATGGTGGATTTCGCTTTGGTGGAAGTCGACTTTGACGATCCGACTACGAACGTGCGAGGACGTCGCGCCTTAGCAATCGCTAAACCAACTCCGAGAGGTTATTGACCACGCCGGAGCACGATCAACCTGACCACGAGGGTCTGTTTCCTGCGAGCAAACGAAGAACAAGCAAGAAACTAAGATTGCAATCTGGATATTGCGAATATAAGATGAAAGCTTTATTGATCAAGGTGGGGTTCTGTGACGCCTTTGTCTGGTCGTTGAACACAAACGAAGTACGCGAAGTTGCAGCTATGGCGAACTTTTAATCTAAACAAAACCCAAAGTCTAAACGATGCCCTAAGGGCTGTATATATGGAGGAAGAGGGGGAGAATTTCGTGGCCCTTGGTGGAGGGGTCCGAAATCAACCCTATCTCTTGTTTCCCCACACATACGGACTCTAAAAATAGCCTATACTTATGTATTTCGAAATTACATGGGCCTGGCCCAATAATAAGGTGACGCAGCACCTAAAATAGCCTCGGGACGAAATTTATGAAGTGGCGTCTTGTATATTTCTTCCAAGGCTTCATGCACCCATTATGGTGGCTTCAAAGTCCTGAAATCATCACTTGTAACTCCGTTCTTGTTTCCCTTGCGCATGCCATCATCTCCATGCTTGTTCTTGCTCCAATGTTCATCCTTCTCCAAGCTAGGCCCTTCATTTGTAAGCAAAACAAATGTATCCAATTTAGGCAGCATCATATTCTCATGAACATTAGAATCATTACCAAGAAACGAAAGTACCTGGTAATTTAGTTGGCGTGCACGAGCTCTAGTAATTGGTCCAGTATGTATAGCAGCAGGGGCTGTGGGTGTAACAATTGTATTGATGTCCTCATCATCCTCCCCTTCTTGAAATGAAGTCGTCCTCGACGGAAGTTCATCTTCCTCACCCAAATAAGGCTTCAAATCTGCAATGTTAAAAGTGGGACTAACCCCAACATCTGCAGGCAGCTCAAGTTTATATGCATTATCATTTATTTTCTCTAACACCTTAAAGGGACCATCAGCACGTGGCATTAACTTTGATTTGCGCAAATCAGGAAATCTATCCTTACGCAAATGTAACCAAACAAGATCTCCAGGTGCAAACACAACATGTTTTCTACCCTTATCTCCAGCAAGTTTATATTTAGCATTCATACGCTCAATGTTTTTGATGAGGACATCAATACAATTGTTACACCCACAGCCCCTGCTGCTATACATACTGGACCAATTACTAGAGCTCGTGCACGCCAACTAAATTACCAGGTACTTTCGTTTCTTGGTAATGATTCTAATGTTCATGAGAATATGATGCTGCCTAAATTGGATACATTTGTTTTGCTTACAAATGAAGGGCCTAGCTTGGAGAAGGATGAACATTGGAGCAAGAACAAGCATGGAGATGATGGCATGCGCAAGGGAAACAAGAACGGAGTTACAAGTGATGATTTCAGGAGTTTGAAGCCACCATAATGGGTGCGTGAAGCCTTGGACGAAATATACAAGACGCCACTTCATAAATTTCGTCCCGAGGCTATTTTAGGTGCTGCGTCACCTTATTATTGGGCCAGGCCCATGTAATTTCGAAATACATAAGTATAGGCTATTTTTAGAGTCCGTATGTGTGGGGAAACAAGAGATAGGGTTGATTTCGGACCCCTCCACCAAGGGCCACGAAATTCTCCCCCTCTTCCTCCATATATACAGCCCTTAGGGCATCGTTTAGACTTTGGGTTTTGTTTAGATTAAAAGTTCGCCATAGCTGCAACTTCGCGTACTTCGTTTGTGTTCAACGACCAGACAAAGGCGTCACAGAACCCCACCTTGATCAATAAAGCTTTCATCTTATATTCGCAATATCCAGATTGCAATCTTAGTTTCTTGCTTGTTCTTCGTTTGCTCGCAGGAAACAGACCCTCGTGGTCAGGTTGATCGTGCTCCGGCGTGGTCAATAACCTCTCTGAGTTGGTTTAGCGATTGCTAAGGCGCGACGTCCTCGCACGTTCGTAGTCGGATCGTCAAAGTCGACTTCCACCAAAGCGAAATCCACCATCTCATCGAAAGACGGGACACCTCCGCCTCTATCAACTCCTCTTCGAACCGTCACTTTCCGCATGTGAGACATGGCTACTACCTCATGCATGGACCTTGCATATACTCAGGTACAATCAAGATGATCATGGAGAATCCAAGGATCAAGGCCAAGCATGGAAGAGAAGACGGAAGAAAGGAGAAGAAGACGGAGCTGCGGCTGAAGCTAGCCCGGACATCCGGACCGCCATCCGGATCATCCGGACCCAGCTGGATCATCCGGGTCCCCCTCCGGATCGTCCGGGTAACTGCGCGCGAAGACACCTGAAGGCTTCCACCGAAGCCGGATCATCCGGGACTCCATCCGGATCATCCAGACCCCTGACGCCCGGATCATCCGGGACCCCGTCCGGATCATCCGGCCTTGCCTGCGCGCATGTCTTGGGCCGAAGCCCGTGTATCCCTTCGCCTCTCACTTACCCCTTCGTGGCTTAGACCTATAAATAGACCTCCTCCTCCCCACTTTGAGACTTAGCATTGGATGAGCTCATTTTTGTGTGAGAGCCTTTGTTCATCCACTTGGATACTTCTCCTCGGAGATCAGGACCTCTCCAGAGAAGATCCCCAAGCGGATTCAAGACCCCTCTTAAGGGAAGAACATCAAGGCCTCCTCTTGGAGAAGAACGGTTCCTTTGTATCCTTACCTTTGTTGACTTTGGATCTCTTGTATCTCTTTGTGTTCTTCGATCTAGCACTTGTGTGACCGATTCCTTGTTGGTTGAGTGTTTTCCCTCGTTCCTCCCCGTGATTTCCTCGTGTTCTTCCGCTTGTTCTTCGTGTCTCCCCGTAGGATCCACTCCAAACGTGAAAGATCGTCGCCAAAGGGTTCCACCCTACATCATCTTGGTATCATGAGCCACGTTGATCACGTTTTTTGAGCCCCTACACCTCTTTTTCTAGCTTGATTTTGTTGATTTCGTCCTAAACCCGAAAATCCCCACCAAAAATAGCCCCCAAATTTTTTTGTGATTTGTTGGTTTGATGATGTTTTGTTGATTTTGATCCGTGGATTTGCTTGATTTCAAGTGGATCTAGCATCTCCCCAAGTTTCTGATGAGGACATCAATACCATTGTTACACCCACAGCCCCTACTGCTACATATACGGGACCAATTACTAGAGCTCACGCACGCCAATTAAATTATCAGGTACTTTCGTTTCTTGGTAATGATTCTAATGTTCATGAGAATATGATGCTGCCTAAATTGGATACATTTGTTTTGCTTACAAATGAAGGGCCTAGCTTGGAGAAGGATGAACATTGGAGCAAGAACAAACATGGAGATGATGCCATACGCAAGGGGAACAAGAACGGAGTTACAAGTGATGATTTCAGGACTTTGAAGCCACCATAATGGGTGCATGAAGCCTTGGATGAAATATACAAGATGCCACTTCATAAATTTCGTCCCGAGGCTATTATAGGTGCTGCGTCACCTTTTTATTGGGCCAGGCCCATGTAATTTCGAAATACATAAGTATAGGCTATTTTTAGAGTCCGTATGTGTGGGGAAACAAGAGATAGGGTTTGATGAGGACATCAATACAATTGTTACACCCACAACCCCTGCTGCTATACATACTGGACCAATTACTAGAGCTCGTGCACGCCAACTAAATTACCAGGTACTTTCGTTTCTTGGTAATGATTCTAATGTTCATGAGAATATGATGCTGCCTAAATTGGATACATTTGTTTTGCTTACAAATGAAGGGCCTAGCTTGGAGAAGGATGAACATTGGAGCAAGAACAAGCATGGAGATGATGGCATGCGCAAGGGGAACAAGAACGGAGTTACAAGTGATGATTTCAGGACTTTGAAGCCACCATAATGGGTGCATGAAGCCCTGGACGAAATATACAAGATGCCACTTCATAAATTTCGTCCCGAGGCTATTTTAGGTGCCGCGTCACCTTATTATTGGGCCAAGCCCATGTAATTTCGAAATACATAAGTATAGGCTATTTTTAGAGTCCGTATGTGTGGGGAAACAAGAGATAGGGTTGATTTCGGACCCCTCCACCAAGGGCCACGAAATTCCCCCCTCTTCCTCCATATATACAGCCCTTAGGGCATCGTTTAGACTTTGGGTTTTGTTTAGATTAAAAGTTCGCCATACCTGCAACTTCGCGTACTTCGTTTGTGTTCAACGACCAGACAAAGGCGTCACAGAACCCCACCTTGATCAATAAAGCTTTCATCTTATATTCGCAATATCCAGATCGCAATCTCAGTTTCTTGCTTGTTCTTCGTTTGCTCGCAGGAAACAGACCCTCGTGGTCAGGTTGATCGTGCTCCGGCGTGGTCAATAACCTCTTGGAGTTGGTTTAGCGATTGCTAAGGCGCGACGTCCTCGCATGTTCGTAGTCGGATCGTCAAAGTCGACTGCCACCAAAGCGATATCCATCATCTCATCGAAAGACGGGACACCTTTGCCTCTATCAAGTGGTATCAGATTTCCAGGTTGCTCGGTGAGATTTTACAGTTTTTCGTAGTTTAGATCGAGTCTGTTCTTCATATCTACAGTCCATGAAAAAGCCACAAAAAAAATTAGGGTTAGTTCATCATATCCGGACCAATCTGAGCCTTTGCATAATCTTTTTAGGGTTTTGCTTTGTTGAATTTGTGGTTGCATCGTCGTGTCTAGTTGCTGGTCTTAGAGTCTAGTCTTTTAGAGTTTCGAGTTCTGGTCATAAGTTGTCACGCCGCCGCCGCACCATCATCATCGCCCCTGCCATCTACCACCACCTCTTATCCGCCACCGCTCCGAATCCGTATCCATATACCACCACCAATCCGTGTCCATATATGATAGAGGCGGGGTGTCCCGATCTTTCGATGAGATGGTAACTATCGATTTGGTGGAGACGACTTTGACGATCCGACTACAAACGTGCACGACGTTGCGCCTTAGCAATCGCTAAACCAATCTCCAGAGGTTATTGACCACGCCGGTGCACGATCAACCTGACCACGAAGGTCTATTCCTACAAGCAATCGAAGAACGAGCAAGAATATGATAAAAGCAATCTGAATATTGCAAATATGTATGAAGTATTGATAAAGGTGGGGATCCGTAAGCGGTCTTGGTCTGGTCGTTGGACACAAACGAAGTACACGAAGTTGCACTGGCTAACTTTTAACTAAACAAATCTCAAGGAAAAAGCTACTAGATGGATCTACTTATATAGGAGCAAGGGGTGGCGGCCAAGGAGGTGGGAGGACGTCCCAAGGCAGCCTAAAACTAACCCTAGGTCGTACAAGGCTCATGGGCCCAAGTGGAGGTGATGTAACACCTTTGGACTTGTAGTTTGACTCGGATTCTGCTGCAGCATCAGATTGTTTCGTCCACAACTCAACGCTCCGGACGAATTTGAAGGTAATTCCAATTGGGTTGGAAAGTGCACGAAATCTAGTTTCCAACAAAAAAAGAATCACCCAATTCGGAGTCCGTATGAAAAACTTGTGTGCGTTTTGAGTCAGGTATGTCTGTGCAGTCCGAATCTGAATCCAGAACGTGAGAGACTTGGACTCTATCTTCTCTTGGGCCAAAAGTGACGTGAGAGAACTTTTTGGACAGCAAATAAACATCTCTTTCTTCCTTATCTTCATATGTTGATGAGGACATGACTACCTTGGATATGACCAAAAATATTGCATATATGCATATTTGTCAGGTGATTTCTAGTGCAAACTATTCAATAATCTATTTATGTTATCCAGAACAAAAATACTTCACACACTTTTGTGTTTTGTCTAATTGCAGGTGTATGGGACATTTTTACAATCCACATATGAAGATAAGGAAGAAAGAGATGTTTATTTTCTGTCCAAAAAGTTCTCTCACGTCACTTTTGGCCCAAGAGAAGATAGAGTCCAAGTCTCTCACGTTCTGGATTCAGATTCGGACTGCACAGACATACCTGACTCAAAACGCACACAAGTTTTTCATACGGATTCCGAATTGGGTGATTCTTTTTGCATTGGAAACTAGATTTCGTGCACTTTCCAACCCAATTGGAATCACCTTCAAATTCGTCCGGAGCGTTGAGTTGTGGACGAAACAATCTGATGCTGCAGCAGAATCCGAGTCAAACTACAAGTCCAAAGGTGTTACATCACCTCCACTTGGGCCCATTGGCCTTGTACGACCTAGATTTAGTTTTAGGCTGCCTTGGGACGTCCTCCCACCTCCTTGGCCGCCACCCCTTGCTCCTATATAAGTAGATCCATCTAGTAGCTTTTCCTTGGGATTTGTTTAGTTAAAAGTTAGCCATTGCAACTTCGTGTGCTTCGTTTGTGTCCAACGACCAGACCAAGACCACTTTTCGGATCCCCACCTTTATCAATATTTCATCTATATTCGCAATATTCAGATTGCTTTATCATATTCTTGCTTGTTCTTCGATTGCTTGCAGGAATAGACCTTCGTGGTCAGGTTGATTGTGCTTCGGCGTGGTCAATAACCTCTCGGAGTTGGTTTAGCGATTGCTAAGGCGCAACGTCGTGCACGTTTGTAGTCGGATCGTCAAAGTCATCTTCACCAAATCGATAGTTACCATCTCATCGAAAGATCGGGACACCCCCGCCTCTATCAAGTGGTATCAGTTTTCAGGTTGCTCGGTGAGAATTTCCAGTTTTCCTAGATTAGATTTATTTTCTTACCTATTGTCCAAGAAAAAGCCACAAAAAAGAGTTAGATCTATTCATCCTTGGTCCAAGCCAGTCTGAGCCTTTGCAATTTTCTTTTCATTGCTTGCATAGTTGAATTATCGGTTGCATCGTCGTGTCGAGTTGCTGGTCTTAGTGTCTAGGTCGTTTAGAGTTTCGAGTTCTGTTCACATTTGCCACGCCACCGCTGCATCGTTATCCCTTCCGATGTCCACCATCCATCCATCAGTTTCCACCACGTGCTACCCACCGTTCATTGTCATAATCATAGTTGAGATCATTCACATCTTCGCTTGATCCAATCTGCATCTTATCTAGTTTGTTTGGAACGAGAGAGAGAGAGAAAAAAGAAGGAGAAAAAGAAAGACGGAGAAAAAAAAGAGAGAAAAAAAAAGTAAAAAAAAGGTTAGAGAGAGAAGAAAAAGAAAAAAAAGAGTGAGAAAAAAAGAGGGAAGAAAAAAAATTGGATCTATCTAGAATCAATCTCGTACCTGAATTCGGATTGGAATCTGTTTTGCGCACTGTTCAGTAAAACAGGTGTATCTTCCTCATACGAAGTCCGTTTTGGCTCCGTGAGTACTCAAATTGAAGCTAGCGACGAGCCGCATCTAAATAGTTGCAGAAGCTAATTCAATATTTGACACCTCAAAATCGGCTTCTAAATAGGTCTTTTTGCCCTCCGAAGTTCGTGAACACAGCTTGTTCCAATTTTTCAGGCCAGTTTTAGAATTCTTTGACTCCTCATATCAACTCGGAATTGAGTGATTCTTGTTGCATTGGAAAGCTTGAGTTAGTAGCATTCTTTGAAAGAATTTATCAGAAAATTGGCTCAAACTTTTCAAGAGGAAAGTTGGAGAGAGTTGTTGTATATCCTTCTTGGCAGTTGTTTTTCATCATTACCTTCACTGCCGTTGTGATCTTCACTTATATCTTGCTGTCCAGAGCTACTTAGTATCCTTGATTGATTCTAGTTGTGCTACGCTGTGACCTCATTAGTGTTCTAGGCTCGCGTCTCTAGTCCGGTCTAGCCTAGGACCAGCACAGTACCGTCGTTGAGCGTTTATTCAATATTGCATCTCTGAATTGATTATTGCTAATCTTTTGCTACCATATATAGCCAACCCAGCTCCACATATTTCTACACCGTGTATACATACGCTCCCCTGGCAATCGCTTTACTCAATATTCGGAGTTACTTGACACCGCAGGTTGCCGATCACCGCCTGCTGCATGGTAAGAACTTGTAAGACATTGATATTTGCTTTACTGTGAGCGTTTTACCACCACATCCTAGTAGTTATAGGAACATTATTTTTGGATTTTGTTTCTTGTTCTACTAATCATGACAGGATCCAGAGTCAATTCATGGGCTTTGTCGATCGCGGGAGACGTGCCACCACCTTTGCAAATACCACAACCGTCACGAGAGGTGCACAAACATCCAAATGCACATGATCAGGTTAATGTATCTATACCACCATTTAATGGCCGTTTAAAACCTGCTTTATATATTGAATGGGAGTTCGACATAAAAAATATATTTGCTTCCCATAATTTCGATGAACATAAAAAGGTTAAGGTTGCGGTTGGTTCTTTCACTGGTTATGCTTTGGTTTGGTGGAGTGAATATTGTCGGTTACACCCTGATTATATACCTACTACTTGGGATGATTTGAAACTTGCCATGCGACATACTTTCGTTCCTGCTTATTATACTCGTGACATGATTAAGAAGTTGCAACACTTAAAACAAGGTAGTGAAACTGTAACAAAATATTATGATGATTTACAAACTACCTTGTTGCATTCCTCTTTAGAAGAAAGTGAAGATGATTTTATGGATAGATTTTGGGGAGGATTAAACCGTGATATTCAAGAGATACTAATTCATGAAGAGTGTTATCCTATGGACCATTTGTTTCATCTTGCTTGCAAATGATGAGGACATGACTACCTTGGATATGACAAAAAATATTGCATATATGCATATTTGTCAGGTGATTTCTAGTGCAAACTATTCAATAATCTATTTATGTTATCCAGAACAAAAATACTTCACACACTTTTGTGTTTTGTCTAATTGCAGGTGTATGGGACATTTGTACAATCCACATATGAAGATAAGGAAGAAAGAGATGTTTATTTGCTGTCCAAAAAGTTCTCTCACGTCACTTTTGGCCCAAGAGAAGATAGAGTCCAAGTCTCTCACGTTCTGGATTCAGATTCGGACTGCACAGACATACCTGACTCAAAACGCACACAAGTTTTTCATACGGACTCCGAATTGGGTGATTCTTTTTTTGCTGGAAACTAGATTTCGTGCACTTTCCAACCCAATTGGAATCACCTTCAAATTCGTCCGGAGCGTTGAGTTGTGGACGAAACAATCTGATGCTGCAGCAGAATCCGAGTCAAACTACAAGTCCAAAGGTGTTACATCACCTCCACTTGGGCCCATTGGCCTTGTACGACCTAGATTTAGTTTTAGGCTGCCTTGGGACGTCCTCCCACCTCCTTGGCCGCCACCCCTTGCTCCTATATAAGTAGATCCATCTAGTAGCTTTTCCTTGGGATTTGTTTAGTTAAAAGTTAGCCATTGCAACTTCGTGTACTTTGTTTGTGTCCAACGACCAGACCAAGACCGCTTACGGATCTCCACCTTTATCAATACTTCATCTATATTCGCAATATTCAGATTGCTTTATCATATTCTTGCTTGTTCTTCGATTGCTTGCAGGAATAGACCTTCGTGGTCAGGTTGATTGTGCTTCGGCGTGGTCAATAACCTCTCGGAGTTGGTTTAGCGATTGCTAAGGCGCAACGTCGTGCACGTTTGTAGTCGGATCGTCAAAGTCATCTTCACCAAATCGATAGTTACCATCTCATCGAAAGATCGGGACACCCCCGCCTCTATCATATGTGGATTGTACAAATGTCCCATACACCTGCAATTAGACAAAACACAAAAGTGTGTGAAGTATTTTTGTTCTGCATAACATAAATAGATTATTGAATAGTTTGCACTAGAAATCACCTGACAAATATGCATATATGCAATATTTTTGATCATATCCAAGGTAGTCATGTCCTCATCAATATACCACCACCGATCCATATCCATATACTACCACCGCTACCACCACCGCTGCCATATACCACCACCATATATCCACCACCAATCCGAGTTCCTTGCATATTAGGTTTGTTTTTGGGATCCATCTAATTTCCGATTCATGTTTCCTTGTCTGAGTAGGTTTCGGATTCCAGCAATCTTTTGCCGTCCGTAGAAGAGGTTGGTTTCCAAAAAAAAAAAGAGTCCGGAAACCACCTTCCGTTTAGGCCCAAAATTTTCGGAAAACGCACTTGACAAAAAATTTTCTGGCTATCCTATTTTTAGGTGTTTCTAAGCGTATTGAGACAGTCGCCGTTATAGAATGTTTTTTTTGACCCGTTTCCAGTTTTTGGGTCCGGGCAGTCAAAAAAAAAATTTGGTCACAAAAATTTCGTGCCCATCCTGTCAGTTTGACCTAGGAAGAGCTTTGAGACACTCGCCATTATAGTGATTTTTCACAAAAAAAAGAGAGCAGCGCAAAAAAAAGCAGCGCAAAAAAAAAGAGCGAAAAAAAATTCGAGAGTGTGCTTTTCCCTTGTTTACGTGCAGCGCCGTGATTTTGTTAGTGTTCTAGGCTCGCGTCTCTAGCACGGTCTAGCCTAGGACCAGCACAGTACCATCGTTGAGCGTTTATTCATCTTTGCATCTCTGAATTGATTATTGCTGACCCTTTTTGCTACCATATTATAAGCCTTCCCAGCTCCACATACATCTACGTCGTGCGTTTGACTTTCCCTGGTAATCGCTCTATCCAAGCTTTGAGAAGTTTTGACTACAACGGTTGCCGATCACCACCTGCTACTGGGTAAGAACTGGTAAGAATTTGAGGTTTGCTTGACGGGTTTGTGATACACCACCACAACTTCTTAGTAGTCTATAGGATCATATTCTTGTGTGTTTCTATTGCTGCTAACCATGCCAGGATCACAAGCCGACGAGATTGACTGGGAGAACTTATCGAACAAGGAGCTTCATGATAAGTTTCAGCAAATGATGACTAAACAGGTGCAAGATGTGCTGAACAATTTTGAAGAGGCCATGGAGAAGATTACTGGCCTTGAGAAGACGTTCGAAACAAAGCTCGATAACAGATTTAATGAACTGCTTGCGCGTCTTCCACCACCGGCTGCACCTGTCGCACCTCTGCAACAACAACAACTACGCCCCCCTTCCGAATCAGTATGGACGAATACAGCGTGTTCCTATTGAGCCAGGACAAAATTCTGGTGTCGCTGCTACTGCTGTTGGTGCTTCTTTGGCTCCTGCTACTGCTGCTGCTGGTACCCAGGAGGATGATGATTATGTGGGAGATTATGAGGTTGAGGTTGATCAAAATCCGAACTACGTGCAGCCACCAGCACCACCACCACCAGGTCGACCTCAGGTATATATTCGTAATGGTAGGCCTGCACCACCACCTCAAGTACGAGATGATGTCCATATTCCTAAACTGAAATTGAATATTCCACCATTTGAGGGTAGATATGTTCCTGATATATATCTTACTTGGGAGTTAGAAACTGAACAACGTTTTACATGTTTACAATATCCCGAGGAGAGACGGGTTGCTGCTGCTGTTTGTGCTTTCACTAGTTTTGCATGTGTCTGGTGGTCTGAACATTGTAGATTATATCCTATTCCAACTACTTGGGCTGCTTTGAAAACCGCTATGCGTACGCGTTGGGTTCCACCATATTATCAACGTGAATTGCTTCAAAAATTGCAGCGTTTAAGACAAGGAAAAAATTCTGTAGAAGAATATTATCAGGAATTACAAACTGGCATGGTTCGATGTGGTATTATTGAGGAGAATGAAGCTATGCTTGCACGTTTTCTGGGTGGATTAAATAGAGAGATTCAGACCATTCTAGACTATAAGGAGTATACTAATATCACTCGTTTATTACATCTTGCTTGTAAAGCTGAACGTGAAGTGCAGGATCGACAAGCATTGGCGCGAACTAACTTTTCTGCAGGCCGACCTTCCTCATGGATGCCGCGTGCATCTTCTACTTCAACTGCACCAGCACCTCAATCAGGTGCCTCCTACAGCCGTGATACAAGAAAACAGGAACAACCACTATTATCTGCCAAGAGCGCACCTGCCGGGCCTGCACAGAGTTCTTCTTCTTCCAGGGCATCAACAGGGCACACAAGTGATACTATTTGTCGTCGTTGTAAGGGAGGAGGTCATTATGCGAGAGAATGCAAATCTCCGCGTGTGATGATTGCTACCGCGGATGGTGGATATGAGTCCGCTAGTGACTATGATGAGGAGACATTGGCTCTTATTACACGTGAAGAACATGGTGGAGATGATTCTGATCATGAGACGCAATACATGGCTCCTGAAGACGCTGACAGGTATGAATGTTTAGTTGCTCAACGTGTTTTGAGTGTGCAGGTCACACAAGCTGAGCAAAATCAGAGGCACAATTTGTTCCATACCAAGGGAGTTGTGAAGGAACGTTCTGTGCGCGTCATAATAGACGGAGGGAGCTGCAACAACTTGGCTAGCATGGAGATGGTGGAGAAGCTTTCTCTCACCACAAGACCACATCCACATCCTTACTACATCCAATGGTTCAACAACAGCGGCAAGGTTAAGGTAACACGTACTGTTCGTGTGCATTTTAGTATCTCTACATATGCTGATTATGTTGATTGTGATCTGGTACCTATGCAAGCATGTTCCTTATTACTTGGTAGACCATGGCAATTTGATAAAAATTCTGTACACCATGGTAGAAACAATCACTATACTCTTGTTCATAAGGATAAAAATATTACTTTGCTTCCTATGACTCCTGATTCCATTTTGAAAGATGATTTTAATAGAGCTAATAAAGCAAAACAGGAGAAGAATAAGAGTGAAAATCAGATTGTGGCAAAAGAATTTGAGCAACAAATGAAGCCTAATAATAAACCATCTAGTGTTGCTTCTGAAATTAAATTGAAAAGTGCATGTTTATTTGCCACCAAATCTGATATTGATGAGCTAGATTTCAGCAAATCTGTTTGCTATGCTTTTGTGTGCAAAGAGGCATTATTTTCATTTGAGGACGTGCCTTCCTCTTTGCCTCCTGCTGTCACTAACATTTTGTAGGAGTTCGCTGACGTTTTTCCACAAGACGTGCCACCGGGATTACTGCCTATTCGAGGGATTGAGCATCAGATTGACTTAATTCGCGGTGCTTCACTGCCAAACCGTGCACCATACCGTACCAATCCAGAGGAGACGAAGGAGATTATGCGTCAAGTACAAGAGCTTCTCGACAAAGGTTATATACGCGAATCCCTTAGTCCTTGTGTTGTTCCTATTATTCTAGTGCCGAAAAAGGATGGTACATCACGTATGTGTGTTGATTGTAGAGGCATTAATAATATTACTATTCGTTATCGTCATCCTATTCCTAGGCTAGATGATATGCTTGATGAATTGAGTGGCTCTACAATATTCTCCAAAGTTGATTTGCGTAGTGGCTACCATCAAATTCGTATGAAATTGGGAGATGAATGGAAAACAGCATTTAAAACTAAGTTTGGATTATATGAGTGGTTAGTCATGCCTTTTGGGTTAACTAATGCACCTAGTACTTTCACGAGATTAATGAACCAAGTTTTACGTGCTTTCATTGGACGATTTGTGGTAGTTTACTTTGATGACATATTGATTTATAGCAGATCTTTGGAAGAACATTTGGAACATTTACGTGCTGTTTTTATTGCTCTACGTGATGCACGTTTGTTTGGTAACCTTGGGAAGTGCACCTTTTGCACCGACCGAGTATCTTTTCTTGGCTATGTTGTTACTCCACAGGGAATTGAAGTTGATAAAGCCAAGATTGAAGCTATTGAGAGTTGGCCGCAGCCCAAAACGGTCACACAAGTGAGGAGTTTTCTTGGCCTCGCTGGATTCTATAGGCGTTTTGTGAGAGATTTCAGCACCATTGCTGCACCTCTCAATGAGCTTACAAAGAAAGATGTGCCTTTTCTTTGGGGTACCGCATAGGAAGAAGCCTTCACGGTATTGAAAGATAAGTTGACACATGCTCCTATACTCCAACTTCCTGATTTTAATAAGACTTTTGAGCTTGAATGTGATGCTAGTGGAATTGGATTAGGAGGTGTGTTATTACAAGATGGCAAACCTGTTGCATACTTTTCTGAAAAATTGAGTGGGCCTAGTCTGAATTATTCTACTTATGATAAAGAATTATATGCTCTTGTTCGGACTTTAGAAACATGGCAACATTATTTATGGCCCAAAGAATTTGTTATACATTCTGATCATGAATCTTTGAAACATATTAAAAGTCAAGCTAAACTGAATCGTAGACATGCTAAATGGGTTGAATTCATTGAGACTTTCCCTTATGTCATTAAACACAAGAAGGGAAAAGAAAATGTTATTGCTAATGCATTGTCTCGTCGCTATACTATGCTTTCACAACTTGACTTCAAAATATTTGGTTTGGAGACCATCAAAGATCAATATGTGCATGATGTTGATTTGAAAGATGTAATGCATAATTGCAAAGAAGGAAGAATGTGGAACAAGTTTGTTGTTAACGATGGATTTGTGTTTCGTGCTAACAAGCTATGCATTCCAGCTAGCTCCGTTCGTCTTTTGTTGTTGCAGGAGGCGCATGGAGGAGGATTAATGGGACACTTTGGCGTGAAGAAGACGGAGGACGTACTTGCTACACATTTCTTTTGGCCAAAGATGAGACGGGATGTTGAGCGTTTTATTGCTCGCTGCACTACATGTCAAAAAGCTAAGTCACGACTCAATCCTCATGGTTTATATATGCCTTTGCCTGTACCTAGTGTTCCTTGGGAGGATATATCTATGGACTTTGTTTTAGGTTTACCTCGAACAAAGAAGGGGAGGGATAGCATATTTGTTGTCGTGGATAGATTCTCGAAAATGGCACACTTTATACCATGTCATAAAAGCGATGATACTGTTAATGTTGCTGATTTGTTCTTTCGTGAAATTATTCGCTTGCATGGTGTGCCAAATACTATTGTTTCAGATCGTGATACTAAATTTCTTAGCCACTTTTGGAGATGTTTATGGGCTAAGTTGGGGACTAAACTGCTTTTTAGTACTACTTGTCACCCCCAAACTGATGGACAAACTGAAGTAGTCAATAGAACGTTGTCTACTATGCTTAGGGCTGTTTTGAAGAATATAAGAAAATGTGGGAGGAATGCTTGCCTCATATTGAATTTGCTTATAATCGTTCATTGCATTCTACTACTAAGATGTGCCCTTTTGAAGTTGTGTATGGTTTCCTACCTCGTGCACCTATTGATTTGTTGCCTCTTCCATCTTCGGAGAAGGTTAATTTTGATGCTAAACAACGTGCTGAATTGATTTTAAAAAGGCATGAGTTAACTAAGGAAAACATTGAGCGTATGAATGCTAAATATAAACTTGCTGGAGATAAGGGTAGAAAACATGTTGTGTTTGCACCTGGAGATCTTGTTTGGTTACATTTGCGTAAGGATAGATTTCCTGATTTGCGCAAATCAAAGTTAATGCCACGTGCTGATGGTCCCTTTAAGGTGTTAGAGAAAATAAATGATAATGCATATAAACTTGAGCTGCCTGCAGATTTTGGGGTTAGTCCCACTTTTAACATTGCAGATTTGAAGCCTTATTTGGGTGAGGAAGATGAACTTCCGTCGAGGACGACTTCATTTCTAGAAGGGGAGGATGATGAGGACATCAATACAATTGTTACACCCACAGCCCCTGCTGCTATACATACTGGACCAATTACTAGAGCTCGTGCACGCCAACTAAATTACCAGGTACTTTCGTTTCTTGGTAATGATTCTAATGTTCATGAGAATATGATGCTGCCTAAATTGGATACATTTGTTTTGCTTACAAATGAAGGGCCTAGCTTGGAGAAGGATGAACATTGGAGCAAGAACAAGCATGGAGATGATGGCATGCGCAAGGGGAACAAGAACGGAGTTACAAGTGATGATTTCAGGACTTTGAAGCCACCAAAATGGGTGCATGAAGCCTTGGACGAAATATACAAGATGCCACTTCATAAATTTCGTCCCGATGCTATTTTAGGTGCTGCGTCACCTTATTATTGGGCTAGGCCCATGTAATTTCGTAATACATAAGTATAGGCTATTTTTAGAGTCCGTATGTGTGGGCAAACAAGAGATAGGGTTGATTTTGGACCCCTCCACCAAGGGCCACGAAATTCCCCCTCTTCCTCCATATATACAGCCCTTAGGGCATCGTTTAGGCTTTGGGTTTTGTTTAGATTAAAAGTTCGCCATAGCTGCAACTTCGCGTACTTCGTTTGTGTTCAACGACCAGACAAAGGCGTCACAGAACCCCACCTTGATCAATAAAGCTTTCATCTTATATTCGCAATATCCAGATTGCAATCTCAGTTTCTTGCTTGTTCTTCGTTTGCTCACAGGAAACAGACCCTCGTGGTCAGGTTGATCGTGCTCCAGCGTGGTCAATAACCTCTTGGAGTTGGTTTAGCGATTGCTAAGGCGCGACATCCTCGCACGTTCGTAGTCGGATCGTCAAAGTCGACTGCCACCAAAGCGATATCCATTATCTCATCGAAAGACGGGACACCTTTGCCTCTATCAGGGTTGATTTCGGACCCCTCCACCAAGGGCCACGAAATTCCCCCTCTCTTCCTCCATATATACAGCCCTTAGGGCACCGTTTAGACTTTGGGTTTTGTTTAGATTAAAAGTTCGCCATAGCTGCAACTTCGCGTACTTCGTTTGTGTTCAACGACCAGACAAAGGCGTCACAGAACCCCACCTTGATCAATAAAGCTTTCATCTTATATTCGCAATATCCAGATTGCAATGTCAGTTTCTTGCTTGTTCTTCGTTTTCTCATAGGAAACAGACCCTCGTGGTCAGGTTGATCATGCTCCGGCGTGGTCAATAACCTCTCGGAGTTGGTTTAGCGATTGCTAAGGCGCGACGTCCTCGCACGTTCGTAGTCGGATCGTCAAAGTCGACTGCCACCAAAGCGATATCCATCATCTCATCGAAAGACGGGACACCTTTTGATAAAGGCAAAGGTGTCCCGT
>NW_025228667.1:0-1522 GCF_018294505.1 Triticum aestivum
ATCGAGTAAAAGGTCGAGTGAAAACCTACCGATCGAGTAAAAGGTCGAAAGCCTACCGATGAGTAAAAGGTCGAGTGAAAACCTACCGATCGAGTAAAAAGTCGAGTGAAAACCTACCGATCGAGTAAAAGGTCGATTGAGTAAAAGGTCGAGTGAAAATTGGTCGATCAAGTAAAAGATTGTCTTCCGACTGAAAATGTGGTCATCATCCGAGTGAAAGATTGTCTTCCGAGTGAAAATATAGTCATCCGAGTGAAAAGGTCCAGTCGAGTGAAAGACTCTAATATCCGAGTGGATGAGCTCAAATCCGAGTGAAACTGAACATGTGCCCAAAAGTTTATCAAGATAATCTCGGATGAAGAAGTGTTCAATATAGAAGTTGTGCGTATCATCAAGACGGTAAACTTTGGTTTTGGAGTCATCGTCATCAGAGATAGTATATGACCTGCAAATTCACTACAACACTCGGATAATTCAGTCTACCGCAAGATCGAGTCCGACTGGAAGGTAAAAACGACCTTGAAAAGTATTCAAGATGGCTTTATTTGAAAAAGTGGTCAACGTGAGAGTTGTTCGTATCGTCGAGGCGCACAAGTTTGATGTTTGGGCCATCTTGATCAGAGGTCATATGGAGGCTCGGCGGCCTGCACAAGGAGGAAGACAGAAGTTGGGCCAGATTCAGACTGAATCCGAGTTGGAATAGAATTAGGACTCTAGGACGCGAATTGATGTAATTTTTCTTGTAAGGAAAGCCTAGATGAATCCTTTACTTGTACGGGAAGTCCAGCCGCCTCTTATATATGTTGGGGGTGACGGCCGATTGAACAACACCAATCGAACCAATCAATCTATTACACTTTTGTGTTCATCTATCTTTATCCCCTACCCTTGTATCTTTCTTTCTCGTTCTTCGTTCGTTCTTCGCGTTGGAGGGCAGCGATCCACGAGGCTCTAGGGGCGAGCGAATCGACCTAGGACAGCCCATAGCCGCCGCGAGCCCTGACGGGGTCCCTCCCGGGCAAGTGGGGCTTCGGGTCTACAAAAGCGCCCGCCGACTGTCTTGCGTATCGCGCTGTCGGTCGGGTCTCCTTCGACGTGAGCTGCGGTGCATCACCCCCGGCGTCGAGGGTACACGTGACGTGTTCGTGTGCGAACACATCGGTCTATACCTCAGGGGGGCAATGTAAATAATTATTTTTCCAAATTTTCTTTCATAGCCATAATTGGCACATGTGGGTCACCATGTTCAAGAAAGTTTGTGTGATTTGGAGGTGGTTGAAAAATCACATTTTTTCAAAAACTGGCTTAAGTTAGACAAAATGGCCCCTCCGGAATGCGGTCATTTTTTCAACCACCTCCAAATGACCTCAACTTTGGCACACATGATCTATTGCACAAACAAAGGTGGGTTCCAAAGGTTTTATATTTCTTTGAATTTTTTATTAATTTATAATGCCCTCTAGACTGACCGGTCAAAACATCTGTCTATACCTCAGGGGGGCATTGTAAATAATTCTTTTTC
>NW_025228667.1:2183-2611 GCF_018294505.1 Triticum aestivum
AAAAATTCTTTTTCCAAATTTTCTTTCATAGCCACGATTGGCACATGTGGGTCACCATGTTCAAGAAAGTTTGTGTGATTTGGAGGTGGTGGGAAAAATCACATTTTTTCAAAAACTGGCTTAAGTTAGACCAAATGGCCCCTCCGAAATGCGGTCATTTTTTCGACCACCTCCAAATGACCTCAACTTTGGCACACATGATCTATTGCACAAACAAAGGTGGGTTCCAAAGGTTTTATATTTCTTTGAATTTTTTATTAATTTATAATGCCCTCTAGACTGACTGGTCAAAACATCGGTCTATACCTAAGGGGGGCACTGTAAAAAATTCTTTCTATATTTTTGAAATTATTTGAATTTATAATGCCCTCTTAAATTTGTTTACCTTTTTAATGCCCTCTTATCTTTTTTGAATTTTTTATTTATTA
>NW_025228667.1:3083-3970 GCF_018294505.1 Triticum aestivum
TTTTATATTTTTTTGAATTTTTTATTAATTTATAATGCCCTCTAGGTTGACCGGTCAAAACATCGGTCTATACCTCAGGGGGGCATTGTAAATAATTCTTTTTCCAAATTTTCTTTCATAGCCATGATTGGCACATGTGGGTCACCATTTTCAAGAAAGTTTGTCTGATTTGGAGGTGGTGGGAAAAATCACATTTTTTCAAAAACTGGCTTAAGTTAGACCAAATGGCCCCTCCGGAATGCGGTCATTTTTTCGACCACCTCCAAATGACCTCAACTTTGGCACACATGATCTATTGCAAAAACAAAGGTGGGTTCCAAAGGTTTTATATTTTTTCGACCACCTCCAAATGACCTCAACTTTGTCCAGCCCCAACGCGACAACGCCTGCGGGTGTCACCGAACATTCCTGAAGGGCGTCGGGTACTCCCTTCCCCACTCCCCCCTCGCGTATCGAGGGAAACACTAGGACTACTCTGGGCAGCAGCGGCGTTGTTGTCGCCTCCTTCTTGAAGGTGTTGCTTGGTACGCGGCGCTTCGGAGTGCTGGGTGCGCGGAGGTACTTCTTTGGTGGGTGCAACGGTTGCCTGCCATCTTCGTTTCGTAGATATGCCATTGTTGGCATTTTTTTCTCTCTTTTATTTGGGCTTGTTTGTGATGTGCCCCCAATGAGCTGGTTGTATCGTATGTTGCTTTATCTATAAAACGGGGGAAACCCTTTATTGGATTAGGGCTTCGCATGCTGCACTGGCAGGTCTACTGTTCAGTCGGCCGAGGACTCGATTACAATATCTTGTGGAGGTGTGGCATCCATGGAAAAATGAAGAAGGTGACCGATATATAGGATGCTTGATGGTGAAAGAAAGCAAGACCCTGCTGGTGATGCAA
>NW_025228667.1:3980-4598 GCF_018294505.1 Triticum aestivum
AAGTTTGTCTGATTTGGAGGTGGTGGGAAAAATCACATTTTTTCAAAAACTGGCTTAAGTTAGACCAAATGGACTCCGGAATGCGGTCATTTTTTCGACCACCTCCAAATGACCTCAACTTTGGCACACATGATCTATTGCACAAACAAAGGTGGGTTCCAAAGGTTTTATATTTTTTTGAATTTTTTTATTAATTTATAGTGCCCTCTAGACTGACCGGTCAAAACATCGGTCTATACCTCAGGGGGGCATTGTAAATAATTCTTTTTCCAAATTTTCTTTCATAGCCATGATTGGCACATGTGGGTCACCATGTTCAAGAAAGTTTGTGTGATTTGGAGGTGGTGGGAAAAATCACATTTTTTCAAAAACTGGCTTAAGTTAGACCAAATGGCCCCTCCGGAATGCGGTCATTTTTTCGACCGCCTCCAAATGACCTCAACTTTGGCATCGGACCTTCACGGTGTCATGAGGTTCATTGATGCTTTCGAGATACCCTTCATCACGACGTCACTTGGTGGGTGTGAGAGCCTCGTGCAGCAGCCAGCGGTTATGTCCTTCTGGTATGTCCTCGGATTTCTCTTCTTGCAACTTACAATATGCAACAGTATTTTTTTT
>NW_025228667.1:4608-5182 GCF_018294505.1 Triticum aestivum
TCGACCACCTCCAAATGACCTCAACTTTGGCACACATGATCTATTGCACAAACAAAGGTGGGTTCCAAAGGTTTTATATTTTTTTGAATTTTTTATTAATTTATAATGCCCTCTAGACTGGCCGGTCAAAACATCGGTCTATACCTCACGGGGGCATTGTAAATAATTCTTTTTCCAAATTTTCTTTCATAGCCATGATTGGCACATGTGGGTCACCATGTTCAAGAAAGTTTGTGTGATTTGCAGGTGGTTGAAAAATCACATTTTTTTCAAAGACTGGCTTAAGTTAGACCAAATGGCCCCTCCGGAATGCGGTCATTTTTTCGACCACCTCCAAATGACCTCAACTTTGGCACACATGATCTATTGCACAAACAAAGGTGGGTTCCAAAGGTTTTATATTTTTTTGAATTTTTTATTAATTTATAATGCCCTCTAGACTGGCCGGTCAAAACATCGGTCTATACCTCAGGGGGGCATTGTAAATAATTCTTTTTCCTAATTTCTTTCATAGCCATGATTGGCACATGTGGGTCACCATGTTCAAGAAAGTTTGTGTGATTTGGAGGTGGTT
>NW_025228667.1:5632-6250 GCF_018294505.1 Triticum aestivum
AAGTTTGTCTGATTTGGAGGTGGTGGGAAAAATCACATTTTTTCAAAAACTGGCTTAAGTTAGACCAAATGGACTCCGGAATGCGGTCATTTTTTCGACCACCTCCAAATGACCTCAACTTTGGCACACATGATCTATTGCACAAACAAAGGTGGGTTCCAAAGGTTTTATATTTTTTTGAATTTTTTTATTAATTTATAGTGCCCTCTAGACTGACCGGTCAAAACATCGGTCTATACCTCAGGGGGGCATTGTAAATAATTCTTTTTCCAAATTTTCTTTCATAGCCATGATTGGCACATGTGGGTCACCATGTTCAAGAAAGTTTGTGTGATTTGGAGGTGGTGGGAAAAATCACATTTTTTCAAAAACTGGCTTAAGTTAGACCAAATGGCCCCTCCGGAATGCGGTCATTTTTTCGACCGCCTCCAAATGACCTCAACTTTGGCATCGGACCTTCACGGTGTCATGAGGTTCATTGATGCTTTCGAGATACCCTTCATCACGACGTCACTTGGTGGGTGTGAGAGCCTCGTGCAGCAGCCAGCGGTTATGTCCTTCTGGTATGTCCTCGGATTTCTCTTCTTGCAACTTACAATATGCAACAGTATTTTTTTT
>NW_025228667.1:6529-7416 GCF_018294505.1 Triticum aestivum
TTTTATATTTTTTTGAATTTTTTATTAATTTATAATGCCCTCTAGGTTGACCGGTCAAAACATCGGTCTATACCTCAGGGGGGCATTGTAAATAATTCTTTTTCCAAATTTTCTTTCATAGCCATGATTGGCACATGTGGGTCACCATTTTCAAGAAAGTTTGTCTGATTTGGAGGTGGTGGGAAAAATCACATTTTTTCAAAAACTGGCTTAAGTTAGACCAAATGGCCCCTCCGGAATGCGGTCATTTTTTCGACCACCTCCAAATGACCTCAACTTTGGCACACATGATCTATTGCAAAAACAAAGGTGGGTTCCAAAGGTTTTATATTTTTTCGACCACCTCCAAATGACCTCAACTTTGTCCAGCCCCAACGCGACAACGCCTGCGGGTGTCACCGAACATTCCTGAAGGGCGTCGGGTACTCCCTTCCCCACTCCCCCCTCGCGTATCGAGGGAAACACTAGGACTACTCTGGGCAGCAGCGGCGTTGTTGTCGCCTCCTTCTTGAAGGTGTTGCTTGGTACGCGGCGCTTCGGAGTGCTGGGTGCGCGGAGGTACTTCTTTGGTGGGTGCAACGGTTGCCTGCCATCTTCGTTTCGTAGATATGCCATTGTTGGCATTTTTTTCTCTCTTTTATTTGGGCTTGTTTGTGATGTGCCCCCAATGAGCTGGTTGTATCGTATGTTGCTTTATCTATAAAACGGGGGAAACCCTTTATTGGATTAGGGCTTCGCATGCTGCACTGGCAGGTCTACTGTTCAGTCGGCCGAGGACTCGATTACAATATCTTGTGGAGGTGTGGCATCCATGGAAAAATGAAGAAGGTGACCGATATATAGGATGCTTGATGGTGAAAGAAAGCAAGACCCTGCTGGTGATGCAA
>NW_025228667.1:7426-8044 GCF_018294505.1 Triticum aestivum
AAGTTTGTCTGATTTGGAGGTGGTGGGAAAAATCACATTTTTTCAAAAACTGGCTTAAGTTAGACCAAATGGACTCCGGAATGCGGTCATTTTTTCGACCACCTCCAAATGACCTCAACTTTGGCACACATGATCTATTGCACAAACAAAGGTGGGTTCCAAAGGTTTTATATTTTTTTGAATTTTTTTATTAATTTATAGTGCCCTCTAGACTGACCGGTCAAAACATCGGTCTATACCTCAGGGGGGCATTGTAAATAATTCTTTTTCCAAATTTTCTTTCATAGCCATGATTGGCACATGTGGGTCACCATGTTCAAGAAAGTTTGTGTGATTTGGAGGTGGTGGGAAAAATCACATTTTTTCAAAAACTGGCTTAAGTTAGACCAAATGGCCCCTCCGGAATGCGGTCATTTTTTCGACCGCCTCCAAATGACCTCAACTTTGGCATCGGACCTTCACGGTGTCATGAGGTTCATTGATGCTTTCGAGATACCCTTCATCACGACGTCACTTGGTGGGTGTGAGAGCCTCGTGCAGCAGCCAGCGGTTATGTCCTTCTGGTATGTCCTCGGATTTCTCTTCTTGCAACTTACAATATGCAACAGTATTTTTTTT
>NW_025228667.1:9261-9808 GCF_018294505.1 Triticum aestivum
GGTTCCAAAGGTTTTATATTTTTTTTGAATTTTTTATTAATTTATAATGCCCTCTAGACTGGCCGGTCAAAACATCGGTTTATACCTCAAGGGATCATTGTAAATAATTATTTTTCCAAATTTTCTTTCATAGCCATGATTGGCACATGTGGGTCACCATGTTCAAGAAAGTTTGTGTGATTTGGAGGTGGTTGCAAAAATCACATTTTTTCAAAAACTGGCTTAAGTTAAGACCAAATGGCCCCTTCGGAATGCGGTCATGTTTTCGACCACCTCCAAATGACCTCAACTTTGGCACACATGATCTATTGCACAAACAAAGGTGGGTTCCAAAGGTTTTATATTTTTTGGAAATTTTTATTAATTTATAATGCCCTCTAGACTGACCGGTCAAAACACCGGTCTATACCTCAGGGGGGCAATGTAAATAATTATTTTTCCAAATTTTCTTTCATAGCCATAATTGGCACATGTGGGTCACCATGTTCAAGAAAGTTTGTGTGATTTGGAGGTGGTTGAATAATCAAATTTTTTCAAAAACTGGCTT
>NW_025228667.1:14555-15173 GCF_018294505.1 Triticum aestivum
AAGTTTGTCTGATTTGGAGGTGGTGGGAAAAATCACATTTTTTCAAAAACTGGCTTAAGTTAGACCAAATGGACTCCGGAATGCGGTCATTTTTTCGACCACCTCCAAATGACCTCAACTTTGGCACACATGATCTATTGCACAAACAAAGGTGGGTTCCAAAGGTTTTATATTTTTTTGAATTTTTTTATTAATTTATAGTGCCCTCTAGACTGACCGGTCAAAACATCGGTCTATACCTCAGGGGGGCATTGTAAATAATTCTTTTTCCAAATTTTCTTTCATAGCCATGATTGGCACATGTGGGTCACCATGTTCAAGAAAGTTTGTGTGATTTGGAGGTGGTGGGAAAAATCACATTTTTTCAAAAACTGGCTTAAGTTAGACCAAATGGCCCCTCCGGAATGCGGTCATTTTTTCGACCGCCTCCAAATGACCTCAACTTTGGCATCGGACCTTCACGGTGTCATGAGGTTCATTGATGCTTTCGAGATACCCTTCATCACGACGTCACTTGGTGGGTGTGAGAGCCTCGTGCAGCAGCCAGCGGTTATGTCCTTCTGGTATGTCCTCGGATTTCTCTTCTTGCAACTTACAATATGCAACAGTATTTTTTTT
>NW_025228667.1:15183-15743 GCF_018294505.1 Triticum aestivum
TGATTGGCACATGTGGGTCACCATTTTGAAGAAAATTTGTCTGATTTTGAGGTGGTGGGAAAAATCACATTTTTTCAAAAACTGGCTTAACTTAGACCAAATGGCCCCTCCGGAATGCGGTCATTTTTTCGACCACCTCCAAATGACCTCAACTTTGGCACACATGATCTATTGCACAAACAAAGGTGGGTTCCAAAGGTTTTATATTTTTTTGAATTTTTTATTAATTTGTAATGCCCTCTAGACTGGCCGGTCAAAACATCGGTCTATACCTCAGGGGGGCATTGTAAATAATTCTTTTTCCAAATTTCTTTCATAGCCATGATTGGCACATGTGGGTCACCATGTTCAAGAAAGTTTGTGTGATTTGGAGGTGGTTGAAAAATCACATTTTTTTCAAAAACTGGCTTAAGTTAGACCAAATGGCCTCCGGAATGCGGTCATTTTTTCGACCACCTCCAAATGACCTCAACTTTGGCACACAAGATCTATTGCACAAACAAAGGTGGGTTCCAAAGGTTTTATATTTTTTTGAATTTTTTTATTAATTTATAGTGCCC
>NW_025228667.1:18549-19298 GCF_018294505.1 Triticum aestivum
GCATTGTAAATTTTTTTTCCAAATTTTCTTTCCTGGACATGTTTTTCACATGTGGGTCACCGTGTCATAGAGAAATTGGGTGATTTGGAGGTGGTGGAAAAAATCACCTTTGTTCAAAAAATGGCTTAAGTAGACCAAACGGTCCCTCTGGAATGTGGTGATTTTTTCGAGCACCTCCAAATCACCTCAATTTTGGCACACATGATCTCTTGCACAAACAAAGCAAGGTTTCCAAGGTTTTATATTTTTTTTAATTTTTTGAATTTATACTGCCCTCTAGACTGACTGATCAAAACATCGGTCTATACCTCAAGGGGGCATTGTAAATTTTTTTTTCCAAATTTTCTTTCATGGACATGTTTGGCACATGTGGGTCACAGTGTCATGGAGAAATTGGGTGATTTGCAGGTAGTGGAAAAAATCACCTTTGTTCAAAAAATGGCTTAATTTAGACCAAACGGTCCCTCCGGAATGCGGTGATTTTTTCGACCACCTCCAAATCACCTCAATTTTGGCACACATGATCTGTTGCACAAACAAAGCTAGGTTTCCAAGGTTTTATATTTTTTTGAATTTTTTTGAATTTATACTGCCCTCTAGACTGACTCATCAAAACATCGGTCTATACCTCAAGGGGGCATTGTAATTTTTTTTTCCAAATTTTCTTTCCTGGACATGTTTGGCACATGTGGGTCACCGTGTCGTAGAGAAATTGGGTGATTTGGAGGTGGTGGAAAAAATCACCTTTG
>NW_025228667.1:21388-22091 GCF_018294505.1 Triticum aestivum
GCATTGTAAAATATTCTTTTTTCCAAATTTTCTTTCATAGGCATGATTGGAACATGTGGGTCACCATGTTCAAGAAAGTTTGTGTGATTTGGAGGTGGTGGGAAAAATCACATTTGTTCAAAAACTGGCTTAAGTAGACCAAATGGCCCCTCCGGAATGCGGTCATTTTTTCGACCACCTCCAAATGACCTCAATTTTGGCACACATGATCTCTTGCACAAACAAAGCTAGGTTTCCAAGGTTTTATATTTTTTTGAGTTTTTTATTAATTTATAATGCCCTCTAGACTGGCTGGTCAAAACATCGGTCTATACCTTAGGGGGCATTGTAAAATATTCCTTTTCCGAAATTTCTTTGAAATTTCTAATGCCCTCTTATATTTATTTATAATGCCCTCTTATATTTTCTTTGAAATTTATAATGCCCTCTTATATTTTCTTTCTATTTTTTTGATTTTTTTAAAATTTATAATGCTCTCTTATATTTGTTTATTTTTTAATGCCCTCTTATATTTGTTTATTTTTTTAATGCCCTCTTATTTTTTGAATTTTTTTTATTTATAAACTTAGGTTTCCAAGATGGCTAGGCTGGCCCATGCTTTTCCTTTTGTTAATTATTTTCCTTTTCCTTCACTTTACATAAAAATTACCTGAGCACTCAAAAAATAACATAAAAATTACATGACCGCTCAAATAATAACATA
>NW_025228667.1:22193-22707 GCF_018294505.1 Triticum aestivum
TTTTGATTTTTTTTTGAATTAGTACTGTCCTCTAGACTGACTGATCAAAACATCGGTCTATAGCTCAAGGGGGCATTGTAAAATATTTTTTTCCAATTCTTTTTGCATGGACATGTTTGGCACATTTGGGTCACTGTGTCATAGAGAAATTGGGTGATTTGGAGGTGGTGGAAAAAACCACCTTTGTTCAAAAACTGGCTTAAGTTAGACCAAACGGTCCCTCCGGAATGCGGTGATTTTTTCGACCACCTCCAAATCACCTCAATTTTGGCATACATGATCTCTTGCACAAACAAAGCTTGGTTTCCAAGGTTTTATATTTGTTTTGAATTTTTTTGAATTTATACTGCCCTCTAGACTGACTGATCAAAACATCGGTCTATACCTCAAGGGGGCATTGTAAATTTTTTTTTCCAAATTTTCTTTCATGGACATGTTTGGCACCTATGGGTCACCGTGTAAAAGAAAATTTGGGTGATTTGGAGGTGGTGGACAAAATCACCTTTGTTCAAAA
>NW_025228667.1:23017-23636 GCF_018294505.1 Triticum aestivum
GTTGCACAACAAAGCTAGGTTCCATGGTTTTATATATTTTTTATTTTTTTTAATTTATACTGCCCTCTAGACTGACTCATGAAAACATCGGTCTATACCTCAAGGGGGCATTGTAAATTTTTTTTTTCCAAATTTTCTTTCATGGACATGTTTGGCACATGTGGTTCACTGTGTCATGGAGAAATTGGGTGTTTTGGAGGTGGTGGAAAAAATCACCGTTGTTCAAAAAATGGCTTAAGTTAGACCAAACGGTCCCTCCGGAATGCGGTGATTTTTTCGACCACCTCCAAATCACCTCAATTTTGGCACACACGATCTGTTGCACAAACAAAGCTACGTTTCCAAGGTTTTATATATTTTTTGAATTCATACTGCCCTCTAGACTGACTGATCAAAACATCGGTCTATACCTCAAGGGGGCATTGTAAAATATTTTTTTTCCAAATTTTCTTTCATGGACATGTTTGGCACATGTGGGTCACCATGTCATAAAAGAAATTGGGTGACTTGGAGGTGGTGGAAAAAACCACCTTTGTTCAAAAAATGGCTTAAGTTAGACCAAACGGTCCCTCTGGAATGCGGTGATTTTTTCAACCACCTCCAAATCACCTCAATTTTG
>NW_025228667.1:24529-25332 GCF_018294505.1 Triticum aestivum
ATTTTTTTGAATTTTTTTGAATTTATACTGCCCTCTAGACTGACTCATCAAAACATCGGTCTATACCTCAAGGGGGCATTGTAAAATATTTTTTTTCGAAATTTTCTTTCCTGGACATGGTTGGCACATGTGGGTCACCGTGTCGTAGAGAAATTGGGTGGTTTGGAGGTGTTGGAAAAAATCACCTTTGTTCAAAAAATGGCTTAAGTAGACCAAACGGTCCCTCTGGAATGTGGTTATTTTTTCGAGCACCTCCAAATCACCTCAATTTTGGCACACATGATCTCTTGCACAAACAAAGCTAGGTTTCCATGGTTTTAAATATTTTTTAATTTTTTTTGAAATTATACTGCCCTCTAGACTGACTGATCAAAACATCGTTCTATACCTCAAGGGGGCATTGTAAATTTTTTTTCCAAATTTTCTTTCATGGACATGTTTGGCACATGTGGGTCACTGTGTCATGGAGAAATTGGGTGATTTGGAGGTGGTGGAAAAAATCACCTTTGTTCAAAAAATGGCTTAAGTTAGACCAAACGGTCCCTCCGGAATGCGGTGATTTTTTCGACCACCTCCAAATCACCTCAATTTTGGCACACATGATCTCTTGCACAAACAAAGCTAGGTTTCCAAGGTTTTATATATTTTTGAATTTTTTTGAATTTATACTGCCCTCTAGACTGACTGATCAAAACATCGGTTTGTACCTCAAGGGGGCATTGTAAATTTTTTTTCCAAATTTTCTTTCATGGACATGTTTGGCACATGTGGGTCACTGTGTCATGGAGAAATTGGGTGTTTTG
>NW_025228667.1:26052-27344 GCF_018294505.1 Triticum aestivum
GACCACCTCCAAATCACCTCAATTTTGGCACACATGATCTGTTGCACAAACAAAGCTACGTTTCCAAGGTTTTAATTTTTTTTTGAATTTATACTGCCCTCTAGACTGACTGATCAAAACATTGGTCTATACCTCAAGGGGGCATTGTAAAATATTTTTTTTCCAAATTTTCTTTCATGGACATGTTTGGCACATGTGGGTCACCATGTCATAAAAGAAATTGGGTGATTTGGAGGTGGTGGAAAAAACCACCTTTGTTCAAAAATGGCTTAAGTTAGACCAAACGGTCCCTCCGGAATGCGGTGATTTTTTCGACCACCTCCAAATCACCTCAATTTTGGCATACATGATCTCTTGCACAAACAAAGCTAGGTTTCCAAAGTTTTATATTTGTTTTGAATTTTTTTGAATTTATACTGCCCTCTAGACTGACTGATCAAAACATCGGTCTATACCTCAAGGGGGCATTGTAAAATTTTTTTTCCAAATTTTCTTTCATGGACATGTTTGGCACCTGTGGGTCACCGTGTAAAAGAAAATTTTCGTGATTTGGAGGTGGTGGACAAAATCACCTTTGTTCAAAAAATGACTTAAGTTAGACCAAACGGTCCCTCCGGAATGCGGTGATTTTTTCGACCACCTCCAAATCACCTCAATTTTGGCATACATGATCTCTTGCACAAACAAAGCTAGGTTTCCAAGGTTTTTTATTTTTTTTGAATTTATACTGCCGTCTAGACTGACTGATCAAAATATCGGTCTATAACTCAAGGGGGCATTGTAAAACATTTTTTTTCCAAATTTTCTTTCATTGACATGTTTGGCACATGTGGGTCACCGTATCATAGAGAAATTGGGTGATTTGGAGGTGGTGGAAAAAAATCACCTTTGTTCAAAAAATGGCTTAAGTTAGACCAAACGGTCCCTCCGGAATGCGGTGATTTTTTCGACCACCTCCAAATCACCTCAATTTTGGCACACATGATCTCTTGCACAAACAAAGCTAGGTTTCCAAGGTTTTATATATTTTGGAATTTTTTTGAATTTATACTGCCCTCTAGACTGACTGATCAAAACATCGGTTTGTACCTCAAGGGGGCATTGTAAATTTTTTTTCCAAATTTTCTTTCATGGACATGTTTGGCACATGTGGGTCACTGTGTCATGGAGAAATTGGGTGTTTTGGAGGTGGTGGAAAAAATGACCTTTGTTCAAAAAATGGCTTAAGTTAGACCAAACGGTCCCTCCGGAATGCGGTGATTTTTTCGACCACCTCCAAATCACCTCAATTT
>NW_025228667.1:27354-27813 GCF_018294505.1 Triticum aestivum
CCCCCCCCCAGGGTCCCCGTCCCGGCTAACCCTGTAGCGTTTGACCACGGGATCTAGCCCTTTGACTTTGCACGGACGGGCTTTGACCAGTGGACCTCTCCACCCGGTTGTGTCGGGTCGGCCCAGAGGGACACCAGGGGACAACATCCGGGCCAAACCCACAGCTACATCCACTCCATGTAGACCAGACGCGTCCGTTTCCCCCCTGCAGGTGCCGGCGGCGGCGCCGTCCGTGAGGGGGGCCACGCACCGGAGACGCGTGTCGCCTCTTCGGACATGCCACAACACCACCCCGCATGTATGAGGGCCCGGTACTACACTCCGGTGGCATTGCTTCCCCCCTAGGGCCCCCGTCCCGGCTCAGAGAGACACCCGGGAGCAACATCCGGGCCAGACCCACAACAAGATCCTCTCCGTGTATACCCCGACGCGTCCGTTTCCCCCTCCACGTGTCGGCGT
>NW_025228667.1:28523-29638 GCF_018294505.1 Triticum aestivum
TGTGGGTTACCGTGTCATTGAGAAATTGGGTGATTTGGAGGTAGTGGAAAAAAATCACCTTTGTTCAGAAAATGGCTTAAGTTAGACCAAACGGTCCCTCTGGAATGCGGTGATTTTTTCGACCACCTCCAAATCACCTCAATTTTGGCACACAAGATCTATTGCACAAACAAAGCTAGGTTTCCAAGGTTTTATATTTTTTTGAATTTTTTTGAATTTATACTGCCCTCTAGACTGACTCATCAAAACATCGGTCTATACCTCAAGGGGGCATTGTAAAATATTTTTTTTCCAAATTTTCTTTCCTGGACATGGTTGGCACATGTGGGTCACCGTGTCGTAGAGAAATTGGGTGATTTGGAGGTGTTGGAAAAAATCACCTTTGTTCAAAAAATGGCTTAAGTAGACCAAACGGTCCCTCTGGAATGTGGTTATTTTTTCGAGCACCTCCAAATCACCTCAATTTTGGCACACATGATCTCTTGCACAAACAAAGCTAGGTTTCCATGGTTTTATATATTTTTTAATTTTTTTTGAAATTATACTGCCCTCTAGACTGACTGATCAAAACATTGTTCTATACCTCAAGGGGGCATTGTAAATTTTTTTTCCAAATTTTCTGTCATGGACATGTTTGGCACATGTGGGTCACTGTGTCATGGAGAAATTGGGTGATTTGGAGGTGGTGGAAAAAATCACCTTTGTTCAAAAAATGGCTTAAGTTAGACCAAACGGTCCCTCCGGAATGCGGTGATTTTTTCGACCACCTCCAAATCACCTCAATTTTGGCACACATGATCTATTGCACAAACAAAGCTACGTTTCCAAGGTTTTATATATTTTTTGAATTTATACTGCCCTCTAGACTGACTGATCAAAACATCGGTCTATACCTCAAGGGGGCATTGTAAAATATTTTTTTTCCAAATTTTCTTTCATGGACATGTTTGGCACATGTGGGTCACCATGTCATAAAAGAAATTGGGTGACTTGGAGGTGGTGGAAAAAACCACCTTTGTTCAAAAAATGGCTTAAGTTAGACCAAACGGTCCCTCCGGAATGCGGTGATTTTTTTGACCACCTCCAAATCACCTCAATTTTGGCACACATGATCT
>NW_025228667.1:30198-30794 GCF_018294505.1 Triticum aestivum
GTGTCATGGAGAAATTGGGTGATTTGCAGGTGGTGGAAAAAATCACCTTTGTTCAAAAAATGGCTTAATTTAGACCAAACGGTCCCTCCGGAATGCGGTGATTTTTTCGACCACCTCCAAATCACCTCAATTTTGGCACACATGATCTGTTGCACAAACAAAGCTAGGTTTCCAAGGTTTTATATTTTTTTGAATTTTTTTGAATTTATACTGCCCTCTAGACTGATTCATCAAAACATCAGTCTATACCTCAAGGGGGCATTGTAATTTTTTTTCCAAATTTTCTTTCCTGGACATGTTTGGCACATGTGGGTCACCGTGTCGTAGAGAAATTGGGTGATTTGGAGGTGGTGGAAAAAATCACCTTTGTTCAAAAAATGGCTTAAGTAGACCAAACGGTCCCTCCGGAATGCGGTGATTTTTTCGACCACCTCCAAATCACCTCAATTTTGGCATACATGATCTCTTGCACAAACAAAGCTAGGTTTCCAAGGATTTATATTTGTTTTGAATTTTTTTGAATTTATACTGCCCTCTAGACTGATTGATCAAAACATCGGTATATACCTCAAGGGGGCATTGTAAAATATTTTTTT
>NW_025228667.1:30804-31131 GCF_018294505.1 Triticum aestivum
GCATTGTAAATTTTTTTTCCAAATTTTCTTTCCTGGACATGTTTTTCACATGTGGGTCACCGTGTCATAGAGAAATTGGGTGATTTGGAGGTGGTGGAAAAAATCACCTTTGTTCAAAAAATGGCTTAAGTAGACCAAACGGTCCCTCTGGAATGTGGTGATTTTTTCGAGCACCTCCAAATCACCTCAATTTTGGCACACATGATCTCTTGCACAAACAAAGCAAGGTTTCCAAGGTTTTATATTTTTTTTAATTTTTTGAATTTATACTGCCCTCTAGACTGACTGATCAAAACATCGGTCTATACCTCAAGGGGGCATTGTAAA
>NW_025228667.1:31141-32027 GCF_018294505.1 Triticum aestivum
CGGTGATTTTTTCGACCACCTCCAAATCACCTCAATTTTGGCATACATGATCTCTTGCACAAACAAAGCTAGGTTTCCAAGGATTTATATTTGTTTTGAATTTTTTTGAATTTATACTGCCCTCTAGACTGATTGATCAAAACATCGGTATATACCTCAAGGGGGCATTGTAAAATATTTTTTTTCCTGGACATGTTTGGCACATGTGGGTCACCGTGTCGTAGAGAAATTGGGTGATTTGGAGGTGGTGGAAAAAATCACCTTTGTTCAAAAAATGGCTTAAGTAGACCAAACGGTCCCTCCGGAATGCGGTGATTTTTTCGACCACCTCCAAATCACCTCAATTTTGGCACACATGATCTGTTGCACAAACAAAGCTAGGTTTCCAAGGTTTTATATTTTTTTTGAATTTTTTTGAATTTATACTGCCCTCTAGACTGACTCATCAAAACATCGGTCTATACCTCATGGGGGCATTGTAAAATATTTTTTTTCCAAATTTTCTTTCATGGACATGTTTGGGACATGTGGGTCACCGTGTCGTAGAGAAAGTGGGTGATTTGGAGGTGGTGGAAAAAATCACCTTTGTTCAAAAAATGGCTTAAGTTAGACCAAACGGTCCCTCTGGAATGGGGTGATTTTTTCGACCACCTCCAAATCACCTCAATTTTGGCACACATGATCTATTGCACAAACAAAGCTACGTTTCCAAGGTTTTATATATTTTTTGAATTTATACTGCCCTCTAGACTGACTGATCAAAACATCGGTCTATACCTCAAGGGGGCATTGTAAAATATTTTTTTTCCAAATTTTCTTTCATGGACATGTTTGGCACATGTGGGTCACCATGTCATAAAAGAAATTGGGTGACTTGGAGGTGGTG
>NW_025228667.1:34313-34894 GCF_018294505.1 Triticum aestivum
AACAGGCTTAAGTTAGACCAAATGGTCCCTCTGGAATGCGGTGATTTTTTCGACCACCTCCAAATCAACTCAATTTTCGCATACATGATCTCTTGCACAAACAAAGCTAGGTTTCCAAGGTTTTATATTTTTTTGAATTTTTTTGAATTTATAGTGCCCTCTAGACTGGCTGATCAAAACATCGGTCTATACCTCAAGGGGGCATTGTAAAATATTTTTTTTCCAAATTTTCTTTCATAGACATGTTTGGCACATGTGGGTCACCGTGTAAAAGAAAATTTGGGTGATTTGGAGGTGGTTGAGAAAATCACCTCCGTTCAAAAACTGGCTTAAGTTAGACGAAATGGTCACTCCGGAATTCGGTGATTTTTTCGACCACCTCCAAATCACCTCAATTTTCGCACACATGATCTCTTGCACAAACAAAGTTGGTTTCCAAGGTTATAAATTTTTTTGATTTTTTTTGAATTTATACTGCCCTCTAGACTGACTGATCAAAACATCAGTCTATACCTCAAAGGGGCATTGTAAAATATTTTTTTCCAAATTTTCTTTCATGGACATGTTTGGCACATGTTGTT
>NW_025228667.1:40288-40917 GCF_018294505.1 Triticum aestivum
AAGGGGGCATTGTAAAATATTTTTTTCCAAATTTTCTTTCATGGACATGTTTGGCACATGTGGGTCACCATGTCGTAAAGAAATTGAGTGATTTGGAGGTGGTGGCAAAAACCACCTTTGTTCAAAAAATGGCTTAAGTTAGACCAAACGGTCCCTCTGGAATGCGGTGATTTTTCCAACCACCTCCAAATCACCTCAATTTTGGCACACATGATCTCTTGCACAAACAAAGCTAGGTTCCCAAGTTTTTATATAATTTTTAAATTTTTTTGAATTTGTACTGCCCTCTAGACTGACTGATTAAAACATCGGTCTATACCTCAAGGGGGCATTGTAAAATAATTTTTTCCAATTCTTTTTTCATGGACATGTTTGGCACATTTGGTTCACTGTGTCATAGAGAAATTGGGTGATTTGGAGGTGGTGGAAAAAACCACCTTTGTTCAAAAAATGGCTGAAGTTAGAACAAACGGTCCCTC
The DNA here is from genome assembly GCF_018294505.1 of Triticum aestivum. Lineage (NCBI taxonomy): Eukaryota > Viridiplantae > Streptophyta > Magnoliopsida > Poales > Poaceae > Triticum > Triticum aestivum. The sequence goes on from NW_025228667.1 coordinate 40,768, forward strand.
CGGAATGCGGTGATTTTTTCGACCACCTCCAGATCACCTAAATTTTGGCATACATGATCTCTTGCACAAACAAAGCTAGGTTTCCAACGTTTTTTATTTGTTTTGAATTTTTTTGAATTTATACTGCCCTCTAGACGGACTGATCAAAAC
>NW_025228667.1:40927-41503 GCF_018294505.1 Triticum aestivum
AAACGGTCCCTCCGGAATGCGGTGATTTTTTCGACCACCTCCAAATCACCTCAATTTTGGCACACATGATCTGTTGCACAAACAAAGCTAGGTTTCCAAGGTTTTATATTTTTTTGAATTTATACTGCCCTCTAGACTGACTGATCAAAACATCGGTCTATACCTCAAGGGGGCATTGTAAAATATTTTTTTCCAAATTTTCTTTCATGTACATGTTTGGCACATGTGGGTCACAATGTCATAAAGAAATTGGGTGATTTGGAGGTGGTGGAAAAAATCACCTTTGTTCAAAAAATGGCTTAAGTTAGACCAAATGGTCCCTCTGGAATGCGGTGATTTTTTCGATAACCTCCAAATCACCTCAATTTTGGCACACATGATCTCTTGCACAAACAAAGCTAGGTTTCCAAGGTTATATATTTTTTTGAATTTTTTTGAATTTATACTGCCCTCTAGACTGACTCATGAAAACATCGATCTATACCTGAAGGGGGCATTGTAAAATAATTTTTTTCCAAATTTTCTTTCCGGGACATGTTTGGCACATGTGGGTCACCGTGTCGTAGAGAAATTAGG
>NW_025228667.1:41513-42208 GCF_018294505.1 Triticum aestivum
AATTTGGGTGATTTGGAGGTGGTGGACAAAATCACCTTTGTTCAAAAAATGGCTTAAGTTAGAACAAACGGTCCCTCTGGAATGCGGTGATTTTTTCGAGCACCTCCAAATCACCTCAATTTTGGCACACATGATCTCTTGCACAAACAAAGCTAGGTTTCTAAGGTTTTATATTTTTCTTGAATTTATACTGCCCTCTAGACTGACTGATCAAAATATCGGTCTATACCTCAAGGAGGCATTGTAAAATATATTTTTTCCCAATTTTCTTTCATGGAAATGTTTGGCACATGTGGGTAACCGTGTCATAGAGAAATTGGGTGATTCGGAGGTGGTGGAAAAAATCACCTTTGTTCAAAAAATGGCTTAAGTTAAGACCAAACGGTCCTTCCGGAATACGGTGATTTTTTGACCACCTCCAAATCACCTCAATTTTGGCATAGATGATCTCTTACACAAACAAAGCTAGGTTTCCAAGGTTTTATATTTTTTCGATTTTTTTTGAATTTATAATGCCCTCTAGACTGACTGATCAAAATATCGGTCTATACCTCAAGGGGGCATTGTAAAATATATTTTTTCCAAATTTTCTTTCATCGACATGTTTGGTACATGTGGGGCACCGTGTCATAGAGAAATTGGGTGACTTGGAGGTGGTGGAAAAAACCACCTTTGTTCAAAAAATGGCTTAAGTT
>NW_025228668.1:0-37836 GCF_018294505.1 Triticum aestivum
GATTTGTGGTAGTCTATTTTGATGATATACTGATTTATAGCAAATCTTTGGAGGAACATTTGGAACATTTACGTGCTATTTTTATTGCTCTACGTGATGCACGTTTGTTTGGTAACCTTGGGAAGTGCATGTTCTGCGCCGATCGCGTATCTTTTCTTGGCTACGTTGTTACTCCACAGGGAATTGAAGTTGATAAAGCCAAGATTGGAGCTATTGAGAGTTGGCCGCAGCCCAAAACGGTCACACAAGTGAGGAGTTTTCTTGGCCTCGCTGGTTTCTATAGGTGTTTTGTGAGAGATTTCAGCACCATTGTTGCACCTCTCAACGAGCTTACAAAGAAGGATGTGCCTTTTGTTTGGGGTACCGCACAGGAAGAAGCCTTCACGGTATTGAAAGAGAAGTTGACACATGCTCCTTTACTCCAACTTCCTGATTTTGATTAGACTTTTGAGCTTGAATGTGATGCTAGTGGAATTGGATTAGGAGGTGTGTTATTACAAGATGGCAAACTTGTTGCATACTTTTCTAAAAAATTGAGTGGGCCTAGTATGAACTATTCTACTTATGATAAAGAATTATATGCTCTTGTTCGGATCTTAGAAACATGGCAACATTATTTATGGCCCAAGGAATTTGTTATACATTCTGATCATGAATCTTTGAAACACATTAAAAGTCAAGCAAAACTGAACCGTAGACATGCTAAATGGGTTGAATTCATTAAGACTTTCCCTTATGTCATTAAACACAAGAAGGGTAAAGAAAATGTTATTGCTGATGCACTGTCTTTCCATTATACTATGCTTTCACAACTTGTCTTTAAAATATTTGGTTTGGAGACCATCAAAGATCAATATGTGCATGATGCTGAATTGTAAGGAAGGGAGAACTTGGAACAAGTTCGTTCTTAACGATGGATTTGTGTTTCGTGCTAACAAGCTATGCATTCCAGCTAGCTCCGTTCATCTTTTATTGTTACAGGAGGCGCATGGAGGTGGATTAATGGGACACTTTGATAGAGGCGGGGTGTCCCGATCTTTCGATGAGATGATACTACCGATTTGGTGGAGACGACTTTGACGATCCGACTACAAACGTGCACGACGTTCCGCCTTAGCAATCGCTAAACCAATCTCCTGAAGTTATTAACCACGCCGGAGCACGATCAACCTGACCACGAAGGTCTATTCCTGCAAGCAATCGAAGAACGAGCAAGAATATGATAAAAGCAATCTGAATATTGCGAATATATATGAAGTATTAATAAAGGTGGGGATCCGTAAGCGGTCTTGGTCTGGTCGTTGGACACAAACGAAGTACACGAAGTTGCAATGGCTAACTTTTAACTAAACAAATCCCAAGGAAAAAGCTACTAGATGGATCTACTTATATAGGAGCAAGGGGTGGCGGCCAAGGAGGTGGGAGGACGTCCCAAGGCAGCCTAAAACTAAATCTAGGTCGTACAAGGCCAATGGGCCCAAGTGGAGGTGATGTAACACCTTTGGACTTGTAGTTTGACTCGGATTCTGCTGCAGCATCAGATTGTTTCGTCCACAACTCAACGCTCCGGACGCATTTGAAGGTGATTCCAACTGGGTTGGAAAGTGCACGAAATCTAGTTTCCAACAAAAAAAGAATGACCCAATTCGGAGTCCGTATGAAAAACTTGTGTGCGTTTTGAGTCAGGTATGTCTGTGCAGTCCGAATCTGAATCCAGAACGTGAGAGACTTGGACTCTATCTTCTCTTGGGCCAAAAGTGACGTGAGAGAACTTTTTGAACAGCAAATAAACATCTCTTTCTTCCTTATCTTCATATGTGGATTGTACAAATGTCCCATACACCTGCAATTAGACAAAACACAAAAGTGTGTGAAGTATTTTTGTTCTGGATAACATAAATAGATTATTGAATAGTTTGCACTAGAAATCACCTGACAAATATGCATATATGCAATATTTTTGGTCATATCCAAGGTAGTCATGTCCTCATCATCCTCCCCTTCTTGAAAATAAAGCCGTCCTCGGCGTTGCTTAATCTGAAATGTGGCTAACAAAAGAGACAAGGTGTACATGTTGTATATGTATATGTCATCCATTTTTACTTCCCTTGATTTTTGCATATATGACACATGAATAGATGAGTAACTTGCATAGTTCATAAAATCTAAAGCCAAAAAATTAGCACAAGAAGTAGAACGCATGAAAATATTGCAACTCAGTTTGCACATATAAGTGAAGCTCTTATTCATTTCAAAAGATTGACAATGTTCATCATTAAACCATCCCAACATTGGTGAATAAACCTTATTTGCATCAAATTTACATGCTACAACATGCTTAAATAAGCAAACATGCAATAAGTCATTTAACACAGAATCATCACCAAGATTAGATGTCATATCAAAATGATTAAACATTGGTTCTTTTGCATCAATAGTTAATTCAATGGGTGCACTCAAAATTGTTGGTATTTCAGTTGTTTGATCACATGGCAAAGTCAAATTATCAACGTAGTCCTCTAAAATAGGTGGTGTGATCAAAGTAGTGGGTAGCTCATCAGATGGTGCATTCAAATTGACAAGGCATTCATCATTCTCATGTAGAGATGGAAGATCAGTACCTTTGTCATTACCTCTTATGATCAACTCAGATGATGTAGCCACTCTCGGGGGCGATGTGTCACATGGTGGAGGTGATGTAGTCCTGACAACAACGGATGTGGTTGTCATAGTATGCCTAGTAGTTGAAGGAACAATCATATCAACTCTTGGAATGTGCACCGTGCGCTTGTTCTCCTCGTGGCCAACACGACGTTTTATTTCCTGTTCAGCTTTGCAAGCAAGATGAAACAAATGGTCCATAGGATAACACTCTTCATGAATTAGTATCTCTTGAATATCACGGTTTAATCCTCCCCAAAATCTATCCATAAAATCATCTTCACTTTCTTCTAAAGAGGAATGCAACAAGGTAGTTTGTAAATCATCATAATATTTTGTTACAGTTTCACTACCTTGTTTTAAGTGTTGCAACTTCTTAATCATGTCACGAGTATAATAAGCAGGGACGAAAGTATGTCGCATGGCAAGTTTCAAATCATCCCAAGTAGTAGGTATATAATCAGGGTGTAACCGACAATATTCACTCCACCAAACCAAAGCATAACCAGTGAAAGAACCAACCGCAACCTTAACCTTTTTATGTTCATCGAAATTATGGGAAGCAAATATATTTTTTATGTCGAACTCCCATTCAATATATAAAGCAGGTTTAAAACGGCCATTAAATGGTGGCATAGATACATTAACCTGATCATGTGCATTTGGATGTTTGTGCACCTCTCGTGACGGTTGTGGTATTTGCAAAGGTGGTGGCACGTCTCCCGCGATCGACAAAGCCCATGAATTGACTCTGGATCCTGTCATGATTAGTAGAACAAGAAACAAAACCCAAAATAATGTTCCTATAACTACTAGGATGTGGTGGTAAAACGCTCACAGTAAAGCAAATATCAATGTCTTACAAGTTCTTACCATGCAGCAGGCGGTGATCGGCAACCAGCGGTGTCAAGTAACTCCGAATATTGAGAAAAGCGATTGCCAGGGGAGCATACGTATACACGGTGTAGAAATATGTGGAGCTGGGTTGGCTATATATGGTAGCAAAAGATTAGCAATAATCAATTCAAAGATGCAATGTTGAATAAACGCTCAACGACGGTACTGTGCTGGTCCTAGGCTAGACCGGACTAGAGACGCGAGCCTAGAACACTAATGAGGTCACGGCGTAGCACAACTAGCATCAATGAAGGATACTAAGTAGCTCTTGACAGCAAGATATAAGTGAAGATCACAACAGTAGTGAAGATAATGAGGTGAAACAACAGCCAATCAGGATATATCAACAACTTTGTCTCCAACTTTCCTCTGAAAAAGTTTGTGCCGATTTTTTTGTTTTTTTTTTCTTCTCTCTTTTTTTTTCCTCACACTTTTTTTTCTTTCTCTCCTTTTTTTTTCTCTGACTTTTTTTCCTTTTTTTTCTCTCGTTTTTTTCTCTCTTTTTTTCTCCCTCTTTCCAAAACAAACTAGATAAGATGCAGATTGGATCAAGTGAAGATGTGAACGATCTCAACTATTATTATGACAATGAATGGTGGGTAGCACGTGGTGGAAATTAATAGATGGGATGGTGGACAGCGGAAGGGATAATGATGCAGCGGCGGCGTGACTAATGTGAACAGAACTCGAAACTCTAAAGGAACTAGACACTAAGACCAGCAACTGACACGACGATGCAACCGATAATTCAACTATGCAAGCAACGAATAGAAAATTGCAAAGGCTCAGACTGGCTTGGATAAAGGATGAACAGATCTAACTTTTTTTGTGGCTTTTTCATGAACTATAGGTATGAATGACAGATGCGATCTAAACTATGAAAAACTGTAAAATCTCACCGAGCAACCTGAAAATTGATACCACTTGATAGAGGCGGGGTGTCCCGATCTTTCGATGAGATGATACTACCGATTTGGTGGAGACGACTTTGACGATCCGACTACAAACGTGCACGACGTTCCGCCTTAGCAATCGCTAAACCAATCTCCTGAGGTTATTAACCACGCCGGAGCACGATCAACCTGACCACGAAGGTCTATTCCTGCAAGCAATCGAAGAACAAGCAAGAATATGATAAAAGCAATCTGAATATTGCGAATATATATGAAGTATTAATAAAGGTGGGGATCCGTAAGCGGTCTTGGTCTGGTCGTTGGACACAAACGAAGTACACAAAGTTGCAATGGCTAACTTTTAACTAAACAAATCCCAAGGAAAAAGCTACTAGATGGATCTACTTATATAGGAGCAAGGGGTGGCGGCCAAGGAGGTGGGAGGACGTCCCAAGGCAGCCTAAAACTAAATCTAGGTCGTACAAGGCCAATGGGCCCAAGTGGAGGTGATGTAACACCTTTGGACTTGTAGTTTGACTCGGATTCTGCTGCAGCATCAGATTGTTTCGTCCACAACTCAACGCTCCGGACGCATTTGAAGGTGATTCCAATTGGGTTGGAAAGTGCACGAAATCTAGTTTCCAACAAAAAAAGAATGACCCAATTCGGAGTCCGTATGAAAAACTTGTGTGCGTTTTGAGTCAGGTATGTCTGTGCAGTCCGAATCTGAATCCAGAACGTGAGAGACTTGGACTCTATCTTCTCTTGGGGCAAAAGTGACGTGAGAGAACGTTTTGAACAGCAAATAAACATCTCTTTCTTCCTTATCTTCATATGTGGATTGTACAAATGTCCCATACACCTGCAATTAGACAAAACACAAAAGTGTGTGAAGTATTTTTGTTCTGGATAACATAAATAGATTATTGAATAGTTTGCACTAGAAATCACCTGACAAATATGCATATATGCAATATTTTTGGTCATATCCAAGGTAGTCATGTCCTCATCACACTTTGGCGTCAATAAGACGGAGGATATACTTGCTACACATTTCTTTTGTCCAAATATGAGACGGGATGTTGAGCGTTTTGTTGCTCACTGCACTACATGTCAAAAAGCTAAGTCACGACTCAATCCTCATGGTTTATATATGCCTTTGCCTGTACCTAGTGTTCCTTGGGAGGATATATCTATGGACTTTGTTTTAGGTTTACCTCGAACAAAGAAGGGGAGGGATAGCATACTTGTTGTCGTGGATAGATTTTTGAAAACGACACACTTCATACCATGGCATAAAAGTGATGATGCTGTTAATGTTGCTGATTTGTTCTTTCGTGAAATTATTCGCTTGCATGGTGTGCCAAATACTATTGTTTCAGATCATGATACTAAATTTCTTAGCCACTTATGGAGATGTTTATGGGCTAAGTTGGGGACTAAACTGCTTTTTAGTACTACTTGCCACCCCGAAACTGATGGACAAACTGAAGTAGTTAATAGAACATTGTCTACTATGCTTAGGGCTGTTTTCAAGAATAATAAGAAAATGTGGGAAGAATGCTTGCCTCGTATTGAATTTGCTTATAATCGTTCATTGCGTTCTACTACTAAGATGTGCCATTTTGAAATTGTGTATGGTTTCCTACCTCGTGCACCTATTGATTTGTTGCCTCTTCCATCTTCGGAGAAGGTTAATTTTGATGCTAAAGAACGTGTTGAATTGATTTTAAAAATGCATGAGTTAACTAAGGAAAACATTGAGCGTATGAATGCTAAATATAAACTTGCTGGAGATAAGGGTAGAAAACATGTTGTGTTTGCACCTGGAGATCTTGTTTGGTTACATTTGCGTAAGGATAGATTTCCTAATTTGTGCAAATCAAAGCTAATTGATAGAGGCAAAGGTGTCCCGTCTTTCAAGGAGATGATGGATATCGCTTTGGTGGAAGTCGACTTTGACGATCCGACTACGAACGTGCGAGGACGTCGCGCCTTAGCAATCGCTAAACCAACTCCGAGAGGTTATTGACCACGCCGGAGCACGATCAACCTGACCACGAGGGTCTGTTTCCTGTGAGCAAACGAAGAACAAGCAAGAAACTAAGATTGCAATCTGGATATTGCGAATATAAGATGAAAGCTTTATTGATCAAGGTGGGGTTCTGTGACGCCTTTGTCTGGTCGTTGAACACAAACGAAGTACGCGAAGTTGCAGCTATGGCGAACTTTTAATCTAAACAAAACCCAAAGTCTAAACGGTGCCCTAAAGGCTGTATATATGGAGGAAGAGAGGGGGAATTTCGTGGCCCTTGGTGGAGGGGTCCGAAATCAACCCTATCTCTTGTTTCCCCACACATGCGGACTCGAAAAATAGCCTATACTTATGTATTTCGAAATTACATGGGCCTGGCCCAATAAAAAGGTGACGCAGCACCTATAATAGCCTCGGGACGAAATTTATGAAGTGGCATCTTGTATATTTCGTCCATGGCTTCATGCACCCATTATGGTGGCTTCAAAGTCCTGAAATCATCACTTGTAACTCCGTTCTTGTTCCCCTTGCGCATGGCATCATCTCCATGCTTGTTCTTGCTCCAATGTTCATCCTTCTCCAAGCTAGGCCCTTCATTTGTAAGCAAAACAAACGTATCCAATTTAGGCAGCATCATATTCTCATGAACATTAGAATCATTACCAAGAAACGGAAGTACCTGATAATTTAATTGGCGTGCGCGAGCTCTAGTAATTGGTCCCATATATGTAGCAGTACGGGCTGTGGGTGTAACAATGGTATTGATGTCCTCATCATCCTCCCCTTCTTGAAATGAAGTCGTCCTCAACGGAAACTCATCTTCCTCACCCGAATAAGGCTTCAAATCTGCAATGTTAAAAGTGGGACTAACCCCAAAATCTGCAGGCAGCTCAAGTTTATATGCATTATCATTTATTTTCTCTAACACCTTAAAGGGACCATCAGCACGTGGCATTAGCTTTGATTTGCGCAAATCAGGAAATCTATCCTTACGCAAATGTAACCAAACAAGATCTCCAGGTGCAAACACAACATGTTTTCTACCCTTATCTCCAGCAAGTTTATATTTAGCATTCATACGCTCAATGTTTTCCTTAGTTAACTCATGCATTTTTAAAATCAATTCAGCACGTTGTTTAGCATCAAAATTAACCTTCTCCGAAGATGGAAGAGGCAACAAATCAATAGGTGCACGAGGTAGGAAACCATACACAACTTCAAAAGGGCACATCTTAGTAGTAGAATGCAACGAACGATTATAAGCAAATTCAATATGAGGCAAGCATTCCTCCCACATTTTCTTATTATTCTTCAAAACAGCCCTAAGCATAGTAGACAACGTTCTATTGACGACTTCAGTTTGTCCATCAGTTTGGGGGTGACAAGTAGTACTAAAAAGCAGTTTAGTCCCCAACTTAGCCCATAAACATCTCCAAAAGTGGCTAAGAAATTTAGTATCACGATCTGAAACAATAGTATTTGGCACACCATGCAAGCGAATAATTTCACGAAAGAACAAATCAGCAACATTAACAGCATCATCGCTTTTATGACATGGTATAAAGTGTGGCATTTTCAAGAATCTATCCACGACAATAAATATGCTATCCCTCCCCGTCTTTGTTTGAGGTAAACCTAAAACAAAGTTGATGAGGACATCAATACAATTGTTACACCCACAGCCCCTGCTGCTATACATACTGGACCAATTACTAGAGCTCGTGCACGCCAACTAAATTACCAGGTACTTTCGTTTCTTGGTAATGATTCTAATGTTCATGAGAATATGATGCTGCCTAAATTGGATACATTTGTTTTGCTTACAAATGAAGGGCCTAGCTTGGAGAAGGATGAACATTGGAGCAAGAACAAGCATGGAGATGATGGCATGCGCAAGGGGAACAAGAACGGAGTTACAAGTGATGATTTCAGGACTTTGAAGCCACCATAATGGGTGCATGAAGCCTTGGACGAAATATACAAGATGCCACTTCATAAATTTCGTCCCGAGGCTATTTTAGGTGCTGCGTCACCTTATTATTGGGCCAGGCCCATGTAATTTCGAAATACATAAGTATAGGCTATTTTTAGAGTCCGTATGTGTGGGGAAACAAGAGATAGGGTTGATTTCGGACCCCTCCACCAAGGGCCACGAAATTCCCCCCTCTTCCTCCATATATACAGCCCTTAGGGCATCGTTTAGACTTTGGGTTTTGTTTAGATTAAAAGTTTGCCATAGCTGCAACTTCGCGTACTTCGTTTGTGTTCAACGACCAGACAAAGGCGTCATGGAACCCCACCTTGATCAATAAAGCTTTCATCTTATATTCGCAATATCCAGATTGCAATCTTAGTTTCTTGCTTGTTCTTCGTTTGCTCGCAGGAAACAGACCCTCGTGGTCAGGTTGATCGTGTTCCGGCATGGTCAATAACCTCTCGGAGTTGGTTTAGCGATTGCTAAGGCGCGACGTCCTCGCACGTTCGTAGTCGGATCGTCAAAGTCGACTTCCACCAAAGCGAAATCCACCATCTCATCGAAAGACGGGACACATTTTGCCTCTATCAAGTGGTATCAGATTTCCAGGTTGCTCGGTGAGATTTTACAGTTTTTCGTAGTTTAGATCGAGTCTTTTCTTCATACCTACAGTCCACGAAAAAGCCACAAAAAAAATTAGGGTTAGTTCATCATATCCGAACCAATCTGAGCCTTTGCATAATCTTTTTAGGGTTTTGCTTTGTTGAATTTGCGGTTGCATCGTCGTTTGTAGTTGCTGGTCTTAGAGTCTAGTCTTTTAGAGTTTCGAGTTCTGGTCATAAGTTGTCACGCCGCCGCCGCACCATCATCATCACCCCTGCCATCTACCACCACCGCTTATCCGCCACCGCTTCGAATCCGTATCCATATACCACCACAGCTGTCATATACCACCACCGCTGCCATCTACCACCATATATCCACCACCAATCCGAGTTCTTGTCATATTAGGTTTGTTTTCGAGATCCATCTAGATTCCGATTCGTGTTTCCTTGCCGGAGTAGGTTTCGAGAAAAAAAAAAGAGTCGGGTAGCCACGCTCCGTTTAGGCCCAAAATTTTTCGAAAACGCATTTTTCGAAAAAAATTCTGGCTATCCTATTTTTAGGTGTTTCTGAGTGTTTTGAGACAGGTGCCATTATAGGAAGTTTTTTTTGACCCGTTTTCAGTTTTTGGGTCCGGGCAGTCGAAAAAAAAAATTTCGAAAAAAAAAATTTCGTGCCCATCCTGTCAGTTTGACCTAGGAAGAGTTTTGAGACAATCGCCATTATAGTGCTTTTTCGCAAAAAAAAAGAGCGAAAAAAAAGAGAGCGACAAGAAAAATTTCAGAGTGTGCTTTTCCCTTGTTTACGTGCCGCGCCGTGATTTTGTTGGTGTTCTAGGCTCGCGTCTCTAGCACAGTCTAGCCTAGGACCAGCACAGTACCGTCGTTGAGCGTTTATTCAACTTTGCATCTCTGAATTGATTATTGCTGACCCTTTTTGCTACCATACTATAAGCCTTCCCAGCTCCACATACATCTACGTCGTGTGTTTGACTCTCCTTGGTAATCGCTCTATCCAAGCTTTGAGAGTTTTTGACTACAACGGTTGCCGATCACCGCCTGCTGCTGGGTAAGAACTGGTAAGAATTTGAGATTTGCTTGACGGATTTGTGATACACCACCACCACTTCTTAGTAGTCTGTAGGATCATATTCTTGTGTGTTTCTATTGCTGCTAACCATGCCAGGATCACAAGCCGATGAGATTGACTGGGAGAACTTATCGAACAAGGAGCTTCATGATAAGTTTCAGCAAATGATGACTGAACAGGTACAAGATGTGCTGAACAATTTTGAAGAGGCCATGGAGAAGATCACTGGCCTTGAGAAGACGTTCGAAACAAAGCTCGATAACAGATTTAATGAACTGCTTGCGCGTCTTCCACCACCGGCTGCACCTGTCGCACCTCTGCAACAACAACAACTACACCCCCTTCCGAATCAGTATGGACGAGCAAAGCGTGTTCCAATTGAGCCAGGACAAAATTCTGGTGCCGCTGCTACTGCTCCTGCTGGTACCCAGGAGGATGATGACTATGCGGGCGATTATGAGGATGAGGTTGATCAAAATCAGATCTACGAGCAGCCACCAGCACCACCACCAGCAGGTCGACCTCAGGTATATATTCGTAATGGTAGGCCTGCACCACCACCTCAGGTACGAGATGATGTCCATATTCCTAAACTGAAATTGAATATTCCACCATTTGAGGGTAGATATGTTCCTGATATATATCTTACTTGGGAGTTAGAAACTGAACAACGATTTACATGTTTACAATATCCTGAGGAGAGACGAGTTGCTGCTGCTGTTTGTGCTTTCACTAGTTTTGCATGTGTATGGTGGTCTGAACATTGTAGATTATATCCTATTCCAACTACTTGGGCTGCTTTGAAAACTGCTATGCGTACGCGTTGGGTTCCACCATATTATCAACGTGAATTGCTTCAAAGATTGCAGCGTTTAAGACAAGGGAAAAATTCTGTAGAAGAATATTATCAGGAATTACAAACTGGCATGATTAGATGTGGTATTGTTGAGGAGAATGAAGCTATGCTTGCACGTTTTCTGGGTGGATTAAATAGAGAGATTCAAACCATTCTAGACTATAAGGAGTATACTAATATCACTCGTTTATTCCATCTTGCTTGTAAAGCTGAACGTGAAGTGCAGGATCGACAAGCATTGGGGCGAACTAACTTTTCTGCAGGCCGACCTTCATCATGGACACCACGTGCATCTTCTACTTCAACTGCACCAGCACCTCCATCCGGTGCCACCTCCAGCCGTGATACAAGAAAACAGGCACACCCACCATTATCTGCCAAGAGCGCACCTGCGGGGCCTGCACAGCGTTCTTCTTCTTCCATGGCATCAACAGGGCACACAAGTGATATTATTTGTCGTCGTTGTAAGGAAGGAGGTCATTATGCGAGGGAATGCAAATCTCCGCGTGTGATGATTGCTACCGCGGATGGTGGATATGAGTCTGCTAGTGACTATGATGAGGAGACTTTGGCTCTTATTACATGTGAAGAACATGGTGGAGATGATTCTGATCATGAGACGCAATACATGGCTCCTGAAGATGCTGACAGGTATGAATGTTTAGTTGCTCAACGTGTTTTGAGTGTGCAGGTCACACAAGCTGAGCAAAATCAGAGGCACAATTTGTTCCATACCAAGGGAGTTGTGAAGGAACGTTCTGTGCGCGTCATAATAGACGGAGGGAGCTGCAACAACTTGGCTAGCATGGAGATGGTGGAGAAGCTTTCTCTCACCACAAGACCACATCCACATCCTTACTGCATCCAATGGTTCAACAACAGCGGCAAGGTTAAGGTAACACGTATTGTTCGTGTGCATTTTAGTATCTCTACATATGCTGATTATGTTGATTGTGATGTGGTACCTATGCAAGCATGTTCCTTATTACTTGGTAGACCATGGCAATTTGATAAAAATTCTGTACACCATGGTAGAAACAATCACTATACTCTTGTTCATAAGGATAAAAATATTACTTTGCTTCCTATGACTCCTGATTCCATTTTGAAAGATGATATTAATAGAGCTAATAAAGCACAACAGGAGAAGAATAAGAGTTAAAATCAGATTGTGGCAAAAGAATTTGAGCAACAAATGAAGCCTAATAATAAACCATCTAGTGTTGCTTCTGAAATTAAATTGAAAAGTGCATGTTTATTTGCCACCAAATCTGATATTGATGAGCTAGATTTCAGCAAATCTGTTTGCTATGCTTTTGTGTGCAAAGAGGCATTATTTGCATTCGAGGATGTGCCTTCCTCTTTGCCTCCTGCTGTCACTAAGATTTTGCAGGAGTTCGCTGACATTTTTCCACAAGACGTGCCACCGGGATTACCGCCTATTCGAGGGATTGAGCATCAGATTGACTTAATTCCCGGTTGATAGAGGCGGGGGTGTCCCGATCTTTCGATGAGATGATAACTATCGATTTGGTGGAGACGACTTTGACGATCCGACTACAAACGTGCACGACGTTGCGCCTTAGCAATCGCTAAACCAACTCCGAGAGGTTATTGACCACGCTGGAGCACGATCAACCTGACCACGAAGGTCTATTCCTGCAAGCAATCGAAGAACGAGCAAGAATATGATAAAGCAATCTGAATATTGCAAATATATATGAAGTATTGATAATGGTGGGGATCCGAAAGCGGTCTTGGTCTGGTCGTTGGACACAAACGAAGTACACGAAGTTGCAATGGCTAACTTTTAACTAAACAAATCCCAAGGAAAAGCTACTAGATGGATCTACTTATATAGGAGCAAGGGGTGGCGGCCAAGGAGGTGGGAGGACGTCCCAAGGCAGCCTAAAACTAAATCTAGGTCGTACAAGGCCAATGGGCCCAAGTGGAGGTGATGTAACACCTTTGGACTTGTAGTTTGACTCGGATTCTGCTGCAGCATCAGATTGTTTCGTCCACAACTCAACGCTCCAGACGAATTTGAAGGTGATTCCAATTGGGTTGGAAAGTGCACGAAATCTAGTTTCCAACAAAAAAGAATCACCCAATTCGGAGTCCGCATGAAAAACTTGTGTGCGTTTTGAGTCAGGTGTGTCTGTGCAGTCCGAATCTGAATCCAGAACGTGAGAGACTTGGACTCTATCTTCTCTTGGGCCAAAAGTGACGTGAGAGAACTTTTTGGACAGCAAATAAACATCTCGTTCTTCCTTATCATCATATGTGGATTGTACAAATGTCCCATACACCTGCAATTAGACAAAACACAAAAGTGTGTGAAGTATTTTTGTTCTGGATAACATAAATAGATTATTGAATAGTTTGCACTAGAAATCACCTGACAAATATGCATATATGCAATATTTTTGGTCATATCCAAGGTAGTCATGTCCTCATCACCGGTGCTTCACTGCCAAACCGTGCACCATACCGTACCAATCCAGAGGAGACGAAGGAGATTATGCGTCAAGTACAAGAGCTTCTCGACAAAGGTTATATACGCGAATCCCTTAGTCCTTGTGCTGTTTCTATTATTCTAGTGCCGAAAAAGGATGGTACATCACGTATGTGTGTTGATTGTAGAGGCATTAATAATATTACTATTCGTTATCGTCATCCTATTCCTAGGCTAGATGATATGCTTGATGAATTGAGTGGCTCTACAATATTCTCCAAAGTTGATTTGCGTAGTGGCTAACATCAAATTCGTATGAAATTGGGAGATGAATGGAAAACAACATTTAAAACTAAGTTTGGATTATATGAGTGGTTAGTCATGCCTTTCGGGTTAACTAATGCACCTAGTACTTTCATGAGATTAATGAACGAAGTTTTACGTGCTTTCATTGGACGATTTGTGGTAGTTTACTTTGATGACATACTGATTTATAGCAGATCTTTGGAAGAACATTTGGAACATTTACGTGCTGTTTTTATTGCTCTACGTGATGCACGTTTGTTTGGTAACCTTGGGAAGTGCACCTTTTGCACCGACCGAGTATCTTTTCTTGGCTATGTTGTTACTCCACAGGGAATTGAAGTTGACAAAGCCAAGATTGAAGCTATTGAGAGTTGGCCGCAGCCCAAAACGGTCACACAAGTGAGGAGTTTTCTTGGCCTCGCTGGATTCTATAGGCGTTTTGTGAGAGATTTCAGCACCATTGCTGCACCTCTCAACGAGCTTACAAAGAAGGATGTGCCTTTTGTTTGGGGTACCGCACAGGTAGAAGCCTTCACAGTATTGAAAGATAAGTTGACACATGCTCCTTTACTCCAACTTCCTGATTTTAATAAGACTTTTGAGCTTGAATGTGATGCTAGTGGAATTGGATTAGGAGGTGTGTTATTACAAGATGGCAAACCTGTTGCATACTTTTCTGAAAAATTGAGTGGGCCTAGTCTGAATT
This sequence comes from Triticum aestivum, assembly GCF_018294505.1. Classification (NCBI taxonomy): domain Eukaryota; kingdom Viridiplantae; phylum Streptophyta; class Magnoliopsida; order Poales; family Poaceae; genus Triticum; species Triticum aestivum. The sequence continues at coordinate 14,477 of NW_025228668.1, forward strand.
ATTCTACTTATGATAAAGAATTATATGCTCTTGTTCGGACTTTAGAAACATGGCAACATTATTTATGGCCCAAAGAATTTGTTATACATTCTGATCATGAATCTTTGAAACATATTAAAAGTCAAGCTAAACTGAATCGTAGACATGCTAAATGGGTTGAATTCATTGAGACTTTCCCTTATGTCATTAAACACAAGAAGGGAAAAGAAAATGTTATTGCTGATGCATTGTCTCGTCGCTATACTATGCTTTCACAACTTGACTTCAAAATATTTGGTTTGTAGACCATCAAAGATCAATATGTGCATGATGCTGATTTTAAAGATGTAATGCAGAATTGTAAAGAAGGAAGAATGTGGAACAAGTTTGTCGTTAACGATGGATTTGTGTTTCGTGCTAACAAGCTATGCATTCCAGCTAGCTCCGTTCGTCTTTTGTTGTTGCAGGAGGCGCATGGAGGAGGATTAATGGGACACTTTGGCGTGAAGAAGACGGAGGACGTACTTGCTACACATTTCTTTTGGCCAAAGATGAGACGGGATGTTGAGCGTTTTATTGCTCGATGCACTACATGTCAAAAAGCTAAGTCACGACTCAATCCTCATGGTTTATATATGCCTTTGCCTGTACCTAGTGTTCCTTGGGAGGATATATCTATGGATTTTGTTTTAGGTTTACCTTGAACAAAGAAGGGGAGGGATAGCATATTTGTTGTCGTGGATAGATTCTCGAAAATGGCACACTTTATACCATGTCATAAAAGCGATGATGCTGTTAATGTTGCTGATTTGTTCTTTCGTGAAATTATTCGCTTGCATGGTGTGCCAAATACTATTATTTCAGATCGTGATACTAAATTTCTTAGCCACTTTTGGAGATGTTTATGGGCTAAGTTGGGGACTAAACTGCTTTTTAGTACTACTTGTCACCCCCAAACTGATGGACAAACTGAAGTAGTCAATAGAACGTTGTCTACTATGCTTAGGGCTGTTTTGAAGAATAATAAGAAAATGTGGGAGGAATGCTTGCCTCATATTGAATTTGCTTATAATCGTTCATTGCATTCTACTACTAAGATGTGCCCTTTTGAAGTTGTGTATGGTTTCCTACCTCATGCACCTATTGATTTGTTGCCTCTTCCATCTTCGGAGAAGGTTAATTTTGATGCTAAACAACGTGCAGAATTGATTTTAAAAATGCATGAGTTAACTAAGGAAAACATTGAGCGCATGAATGCTAAATATAAACTTGCTGGAGATAAGGGTAGAAAACATGTTGTGTTTGCACCTGGAGATCTTGTTTGGTTACATTTGCGTAAGGATAGATTTCCTGATTTGCGCAAATCAAAGTTAATGCCACGTGCTGATGGTCCCTTTAAGGTGTTAGAGAAAATAAATGATAATGCATATAAACTTGAGCTGCCTGCAGATTTTGGGGTTAGTCCCACTTTTAACATTGCAGATTTGAAGCCTTATTTGGGTGAGGAAGATGAACTTCCGTCGAGGACGACTTCATTTCAAGAAGGGGAGGATGATGAGGACATCAATACAATTGTTACACCCACAACCCCTGCTGCTATACATACTGGACCAATTACTAGAGCTCGTGCACGCCAACTAAATTACCAGGTACTTTTGTTTCTTGGTAATGATTCTAATGTTCATGAGAATATGATGCTGCCTAAATTGGATACATTTGTTTTGCTTACAAATGAAGGGCCTAGCTTGGAGAAGGATGAACATTGGAGCAAGAACAAGCATGGAGATGATGGCATGCGCAAGGGGAACAAGAACGGAGTTACAGGTGATGATTTCAGGACTTTGAAGCCACCATAATGGGTGCATGAAGCCTTGGACGAAATATACAAGATGCCACTTCATAAATTTCGTCCTGAGGCTATTATAGGTGCTGCGTCACCTTTTTATTGGGCCAGGCCCATGTAATTTCGAAATACATAAGTATAGGCTATTTTTAGAGTCCGTATGTGTGGGGAAACAAGAGATAGGGTTGATTTCGGACCCCTCCACCAAGGGCCACGAAATTCCCCCCTTTTCCTCCATATATACAGCCCTTAGGGCATCGTTTAGACTTTGGGTTTTGTTTAGATTAAAAGTTCGCCATAGCTGCAACTTCGCGTACTTCGTTTGTGTTCAACGACCAGACAAAGGCGTCACAGAACCCCACCTTGATCAATAAAGCTTTCATCTTATATTCGCAATATCCAGATTGCAATCTTAGTTTCTTGCTTGTTCTTCGTTTACTCACAGGAAACAGACCCTCGTGGTCAGGTTGATCGTGCTCCTGCGTGGTCAATAACCTCTCGGAGTTGGTTTAGCGATTGCTAAGGCGCGACGTCCTCGCACGTTCGTAGTCGGATCGTCAAAGTCGACTTCCACCAAAGCGATATCCATCATCTCATCGAAAGACGGGACACCTTTGCCTCTATCACATCATCTCCATGCTTGTTCTTGCTCCAATGTTCATCCTTCTCCAAGCTAGGCCCTTCATTTGTAAGCAAAACAAATGTATCCAATTTAGGCAGCATCATATTCTCATGAACATTAGAATCATTACCAAGAAACGAAAGTACCTGGTAATTTAGTTGGCGTGCACGAGCTCTAGTAATTGGTCCAGTATGTATAGCAGCAGGGGCTGTGGGTGTAACAATTGTATTGATGTCCTCATCATCCTCCCCTTCTTGAAATGAAGTCGTCCTCGATGGAAGTTCATCTTCCTCACCCAAATAAGGCTTCAAATCTGCAATGTTAAAAGTGGGACTAACCCCAAAATCTGCAGGCAGCTCAAGTTTATATGCATTATCATTTATTTTCTCTAACACCTTAAAGGGACCATCAGCACGTGGCATTAGCTTTGATTTGCGCAAATCAGGAAATCTATCCTTACGCAAATGTAACCAAACAAGATCTCCAGGTGCAAACACAACATGTTTTCTACCCTTATCTCCAGCAAGTTTATATTTAGCATTCATACGCTCAATGTTTTCCTTAGTTAATTCATGCATTTTTAAAATCAATTCAGCACGTTGTTTAGCATCAAAATTAACCTTCTCCGAAGATGGAAGAGGCAACAAATCAATAGGTGCACGAGGTAGGAAACCATACACAACTTCAAAAGGGCACATCTTAGTAGTAGAATGCAATCAACGATTATAAGCAAATTCAATATGAGGCAAGCATTCCTCCCACATTTTCTTATTATTCTTCAAAACAGCCCTAAGCATAGTAGACAACGTTCTATTGACTACTTCAGTTTGTCCATCAGTTTGGGGGTGACAAGTAGTACTAAAAAGCAGTTTAGTCCCCAACTTAGCCCATAAACATCTCCAAAAGTGGCTAAGAAATTTAGTATCACGATCTGAAACAATAGTATTTGGCACACCATGCAAGCGAATAATTTCACGAAAGAACAAATCAGCAACATTAACAGCATCATCGCTTTTATGACATGGTATAAAGTGTGCCATTTTTGAGAATCTATCCACGACAACAAATATGCTATCCCTCCCCTTCTTTGTTCGAGGTAAACCTAAAACAAAGTCCATAGATATATCCTCCCAAGGAACACTAGGTACAGGCAAAGGCATATATAAACCATGAGGATTGAGTCGTGACTTAGCTTTTTGACATGTAGTGCATCGAGCAAAAAACGCTCAACATCCCGTCTCATCTTTGGCCAAAAGAAATGTGTAGCAAGTACGTCCTCCGTCTTCTTCACGCTAAAGTGTCCCATTAATCCTCCACCATGCGCCTCCTGCAACAACAAAAGACGAACGGAGCTAGCTGGAATGCATAGCTTGTTAGCACGAAACACAAATCCATCGTTAACGACAAACTTGTTCCACATTCTTCCTTCTTTACAATTCTGCATTACATCTTTAAAATCAGCATCATGCACATATTGATCTTTGATGGTCTCCAAACCAAATATTTTGAAGTCAAGTTGTGAAAGCATAGTATAGCGACGAGACAATGCATCAACAATAACATTTTCTTTTCCCTTCTTGTGTTTAATGACATAAGGGAAAGTCTCAATGAATTCAACCCATTTAGCATGTCTACGATTCAGTTTAGCTTGACTTTTAATATGTTTCAAAGATTCATGACCAGAATGTATAACAAATTCTTTGGGCCATAAATAATGTTGCCATGTTTCTAAAGTCCGAACAAGAGCATATAATTCTTTATCATAAGTAGAATAATTCAGACTAGGCCCACTCAATTTTTCAGAAAAGTATGCAACAAGTTTGCCATCTTGTAATAACACACATCCTAATCCAATTCCACTAGCATCACATTCAAGCTCAAAAGTCTTATTAAAATCAGGAAGTTGGAGTAAAGGAGCATGTGTCAACTTATCTTTCAATACCGTGAAGGCTTCTTCCTGTGCAGTACCCCAAAGAAAAGGCACATCTTTCTTTGTAAGCTCACTGAGAGGTGCAGCAATGGTGCTGAAATCTCTCACAAAACGCCTATAGAATCCAGCGAGGCCAAGAAAACTCCTCACTTGTGTGACCATTTTGGGCTGCGGCCAACTCTCAATAGCTTCAATCTTGGCTTTATCAACTTCAATTCCCTGTGGAGTAACAACATAGCCAAGAAAAGATACTCGGTCGGTGCAAAAGGTGCACTTCCCAAGGTTACAAAACAAACGTGCATCACGTAGAGCAATAAAAACAGCACGTAAGTGTTCCAAATGTTCTTCCAAAGATCTGCTATAAATCAATATGTCATCAAAGTAAACTACCACAAATCGTCCAATGAAAACACGTAAAACTTCGTTCATTAATCTCATGAAAGTACTAGGTGCATTAGTTAACCCAAAAGGCATGACTAACCACTCATATAATCCAAACTTAGTTTTGAATGCTGTTTTCCATTCATCTCCCAATTTCATACGAATTTGATGGTAGCCACTACGCAAATCAACTTTGGAGAATATTGTAGAGCCACTCGAATCATCAAGCATATCATTTAGCCTAGGAATAGGATGATGATAACAAATAGTAATATTATTAATGCCTCTACAATCAACACACATACGTGATGTACCATCCTTTTTCGGCACTAGAATAATAGGAACAGCACAAGGACTAAGTGATGAGGACATGACTACCTTGGATATGACCAAAAATATTGCATATATGCATATTTGTCAGGTGATTTCTAGTGCAAACTATTCAATAATCTATTTATGTTATCCAGAACAAAAATACTTCACACACTTTTGTGTTTTGTCTAATTGCAGGTGTATGGGACATTTGTACAATCCACATATGAAGATAAGGAAAAAAGAGATGTTTATTTGCTGTCCAAAAAGTTCTCTCACGTCACTTTTGGCCCAAGAGAAGATAGAGTCCAAGCCTCTCACGTTCTGGATTCAGATTCGGACTGCACAGACATACCTGACTCAAAACGCACACAAGTTTTTCATACGGACTCCGAATTGGGTGATTCTTTTTTTGTTGAAAACTAGATTTCGTGCACTTTCCAACACAATTGGTATCACCTTCAAATTCGTCCGGAGCGTTGAGTTGTGGACGAAACAATCTGATCCTGCAGCAGAATCCGAGTCAAACTACAAGTCCAAAGGTGTTACATCACCTCCACTTGAGCCCATTGGCCTTGTACGACCTAGATTTAGTTTTAGGCTGCCTTGGGACGTCCTCCCACCTCCTTGGCCGCCACCCCTTGCTCCTATATAAGTAGATCCATCTAGTAGCTTTTCCTTGGGATTTGTTTAGTTAAAAGTTAGCCAGTGCAACTTCGTGTACTTCGTTTGTGTCCAACGACCAGACCAAGACCGCTTACGGATCCCCACCATTATCAATACTTCATATATATTCACAATATTCAGATTGCTTTATCATATTCTTGCTCGTTCTTCGATTGCTTGGAGGAATAGACCTTCGTGGTCAGGTTGATCGTGCTCCAGCGTGGTCAATAACCTCTCGGAGTTGGTTTAGCGATTGCTAAGGCGCAACGTCGTGCACGTTTATAGTCGGATCGTCAAAGTCATCTCCACAAAATCGATAGTTATCATCTCATCGAAAGATCGGGACACCCTCGCCTCTATCAAGTGGTATCAGTTTTCATGTTGCTCGGTGAGAATTTCTAGTTTTTCCTAGATTAGATTTATTTTCTTACCTATTGTCCAAGAAAAAGCCACAAAACAAAAGTTAGATCTATTCATCCTTTGTCCTAGCCAGACTGAGCCTTTGGAATTTTTTTTCATTGTTTGCATTATTGAATTATCGGTTGCATCGCCGTGTCGTGTTGCTGGTCTTAGTGTCTAGTTCCTTTAGAGTTTCGAGTTCTGTTCACATTAGTCACGCAGCCGCTGCATCATTATCCCATCCGCTGTCCACCATCCCATCCACCAATTTCCACCACGTGCTACGCACTGTTTATTGTCATAATCATAGTTGAGGTCACTCACATCTTCGCCAGATCGAATCTGCATCTTATCTAGTTTGTCTTGGAAAGAGGGAGAAAAAGAAGATAAAGAAAAAAAAGAGAGAAAAAAGGAAAGAAAAAAAAGAAAAAGAGGGAGAAGAAAAAGAAAAAAAAAGCGTGAGAAAAAAAGAGAGAAGAAAAAAAATTGGATCTATCTAGAATCAATCTCGTACCTGAATTCGGATTGGAATCTGTTTTGCGCACTGTTCAGTAAAACAGGTGTACCTTCCTCATACGAAGTCCGTTTTGGCTCCGTGAGTACTCAAATTGAAGATAGCGACGAGCCGCATCTAAATATTTGCAGAAGCTAGTTCAATATTTGACACCTCAAAATCGGCTTCTAAATAGGTCTTTTTGCCCTCCGAAGTTCGTGAACACAGCTTGTTCCAATTTTTCAGGCCAGTTTTAGAATTATTTGACTCCTCATATCAACTCGGAATTGAGTGATTCTTTTTGCGTTGGAAAGCTTGAGTTAGTAGCATTCTTTGAAAGAATTTATCAGAAAATTGTCTCAAACTTTTCAAGAGGAAAGTTGGAGAGAGAGTTGTTGTATATCCTGCTTGGCAGTTGTTTTTCATCATTATCTTCACTGCCGTTGTGATCTTCACTTATATCTTGCTGTCAAGAGCTACTTAGTATCCTTCATTGATGCTAGTTGTGCTACGCCGTGACCTTATTAGTGTTCTAGGCTCGCGTCTCTAGTCCGGTCTAGCCTACGACTAGCACAGTACCGTCGTTGAGCGTTTATTCAACATTGCATCTTTGAATTGATTATTGCTAATCTTTTGCTACCATATATAGCCAACCCAGCTCCACATATTTCTACACCGTGTATACATATGCTCCCCTGGCAATCGCTTTACTCAATATTCGGAGTTACTTGACACCGCTGGTTGCCGATCACCGCCTGTTGCATGGTAAGAACTTGTAAGACATTGATATTTGCTTTACTGTGAGCGTTTTACCACCACATCCTAGTAGTAATAGGAACATTATTTTTGGGTTTTGTTTCTTGTTCTACTAATCATGACAGGATCCAGAGTCAATTCATGGGCTTTGTCGATCGCGGGAGACGTGCCACCACCTTTGCAAATACCACAACCATCACGAGAGGTGCACAAACATCCAAATGCACATGATCAGGTCAATGTATCTATACTACCATTTAATGGCCGTTTTAAACCTGCTTTATATATTGAATGGGAGTTCGACATAAAAAATATATTTGCTTCCCATAATTTCGATGAACATAAAAAGGTTAAGGTTGCGGTTGGTTCTTTCACTGGTTATGCTTTGGTTTGGTGGAGTGAATATTGTCGGTTACACCCTGATTATATACCTACTACTTGGGATGATTTGAAACTTGCCATGCGACATACTTTCGTCCCTGCTTATTATACTCGTGACATGATTAAGAAGTTGCAACACTTAAAACAAGGTAGTGAAACTGTAACAAAATATTATGATGATTTACAAATTACCTTGTTGCATTCCTCTTTAGAAGAAAGTGAAGATGATTTTATGGATAGATTTTGGGGAGGATTAAACCGTGATATTCAAGAGATACTAATTCATGAAAAATGTTATCCTATGGACCATTTGTTTCATCTTGCTTGCAAAGCTGAACAGGAAATAAAACGACGTGTTGGCCACGAGGAGAACAAGCGCACGGTGCACATTCCAAGAGTTGATATGATTGTTCCTTCAACTACGAGGCATACTATGACAACCACATCCGTTGTTGTCAGGACTACATCACCTCCACCATGTGACACATCGCCCCCGAGAGTGGCTACATCATCTGAGTTGATCATAAGAAGTAATGACAAAGGTACTGATCTTCCATCTCTACATTAGAATGATGAATGCCTTGTCAATTTGAATGCACCATCTGATGAGCTACCCACTACTTTGATCACACCACCTATTTTAGAGGACTACGTTGATAATTTGACTTTGCCATGTGATCAAACAACTGAAATACCAACAATTTTGAGTGCACCCATTGAATTAACTATTGATGCAAAAGAACCAATGTTTAATCATTTTGATATGACCTCTAATCTTGGTGATGATTCTGTGTTGAATGACTTATTGCATGTTTGCTTATTTAAGCATGTTGTAGCATGTAAATTTGATGCAAGTAAGGTTTATTCACCAATGTTGGGATGGTTTAGTGATGAACATTGTCAATCTTTTGAAATGAATAAGAGCTTCACTTATATGTGCAAACTGAGTTGCAATATTTTCATGCCTTCTACTTCTTGTGCTAATTTTTTGGCTTTAGATTTTCTGAACTATGCAAGTTACTCATCTATTCATGTGTCATATATGCAAAAATCAAGTGAAGTAAAAATGGATGACATATACATATACAACATGTACACCTTGTCTCTTTTGTTAGCCACATTTCAGATTAAGCAACGCCGAGGACAGCTTTATTTTCAAGAAGGGGAGGGTGATGAGGACATGACTACCTTGGATATGACCAAAAATATTGCATATATGCATATTTGTCAGGTGATTTCTAGTGCAAACTATTCAATAATCTATTTATGTTATCCAGAACAAAAATACTTCACACACTTTTGTGTTTTGTCTAATTGCAGGTGTATGGGACATTTGTACAATCCACATATGAAGATAAGGAAGAAAGAGATGTTTATTTGCTGTCCAAAAAGTTCTCTCACGTCACTTTTGGCCCAAGAGAAGATAGAGTCCAAGTCTCTCACGTTCTGGATTCAGATTCGGACTGCACAGACATACCTGACTCAAAACGCACACAAGTTTTTCATACGGACTCCGAATTGGGTGATTCTTTTTTTGTTGGAAACTAGATTTCGTGCACTTTCCAACCCAATTAGAATCACCCTCAAATTCATCCGGAGCGTTGAGTTGTGGACGAAACAATCTGATGCTGCAGCAGAATCCGAGTCAAACTACAAGTCCAAAGGTGTTACATCACCTCCACTTGAGCCCATTGGCCTTGTATGACCTAGATTTAGTTTTAGGCTGCCTTGGGACGTCCTCCCACCTCTTTGGCCGCCACCCCTTGCTCCTATATAAGTAGATCCATCTAGTAGCTTTTCCTTGGGATTTGTTTAGTTAAAAGTTAGCCAGTGCAACTTCGTGTACTTCGTTTGTGTCCAACGACCAGACCAAGACCGCTTATGGATCCCCACCATTATCAATACTTCATATATATTCGCAGTATTCAGATTGCTTTATCATATTCTTGCTCGTTCTTCGATTGCTTGCAGGAATAGACCTTCGTGGTCAGGTTGATCATGCTCCAGCGTGGTCAATAACCTCTCGGAGTTGGTTTAGCGATTGCTAAGGTGCAACGTCGTGCACGTTTGTAGTCGGATCGTCAAAGTCGTCTCCACCAAATCGATAGTTATCATCTCATCGAAAGATCGGGACACCCTCGCCTCTATCACTAAGGGATTCGCGTATATAACCTTTGTCGAGAAGCTCTTGTACTTGACGCATAATCTCCTTCATCTCCTCTGGATTGGTACGGTATGGTGCACGGTTTGGCAGTGAAGCACCGGGAATTAAGTCAATCTGATGCTCAATCCCTCGAATAGGCGGTAATCCCGGTGGCACGTCTTGTGGAAAAACGTCAGCAAACTCTTGCAAAATGTTAGTGACAGCAGGAGGCAAAGAGGAAGGCACGTCCTCGAATGAAAATAATGCCTCTTTGCACACAAAAGCATAGCAAACAGATTTGCTGAAATCTAGCTCATCAATATCAGATTTGGTGGCAAATAAACATGCACTTTTCAATTTAATTTCAGAAGCAACACTACATGGTTTATTATTAGGCTTCATTTGTTGCTCAAATTCTTTTGCCACAATCTGATTTTCACTCTTATTCTTCTCCTGTTTTGCTTTATTAGCTCTATTAATATCATCTTTCAAAATGGAATCAGGAGTCATAGGAAGCAAAGTAATATTTTTATCCTTATGAGCAAGAGTATAGTGATTGTTTCTACCATGGTGTACAGAATTTTTATCAAATTGCCATGGTCTACCAAGTAATAAGGAACATGCTTGCATAGGTACCACATCATAATCAACATAATCAGCATATGTAGAGATACTAAAATGCACACGAACAGTACGTGTTACCTTAACCTTGCCGCTGTTGTTGAACCATTGGATGTAGTAAGGATGTGGATGTGGTCTTGTGGTGAGAGAAAGCTTCTCCACCATCTCCATGCTAGCCAAGTTGTTGCAGCTCCCTCCGTCTATTATGACGCGCACAGAACGTTCCTTCACAACTCCCTTGGTATGGAACAAATTGTGCCTCTGATTTTGCTCAGCTTGTGTGACCTGCACACTCAAAACACGTTGAGCAACTAAACATTCATACCTGTCAGCGTCTTCAGGAGCCATGTATTGCGTCTCATGATCAGAATTATCTCCACCATGTTCTTCACGTGTAATAAGAGCCAATGTCTCCTCATCATAGTCACTAGCAGACTCATATCCACCATCCGCGGTAGCAATCATCACACGCGGAGATTTGCATTCTCTCGCATAATGACCTCCTCCCTTACAACGACGACAAATAATATCACTTGTGTGCCCTGTTGATGCCCTGGAAGAAGAAGAACTCTGTGCAGGCCCGGCAGGTGCGCTCTTGGCAGATAATGGTGGTTGTTCCTGTTTTCTTGTATCACGGCTATAGGAGGCACCTGATTGAGGTGCTGGTGCAGTTGAAGTAGAAGATGCACGCGGCGTCCATGAGGAAGGTCGGCCTGCAGAAAAGTTAGTTCGCGCCAATGCTTGTCGATCCTGCACTTCACGTTCAGCTTTACAAGCAAGATGGAATAAACAAGTGATATTAGTACACTCCTTATAGTCTAGAATGGTCTGAATCTCTCTATTTAATCCACCCAGAAAACGTGCAAGCATAGCTTCATTCTCCTCAATAATACCACATCGAATCATGCCAGTTTGTAATTCCTGATAATATTGTTCTACAGAATTTTTTCCTTGTCTTAAACGCTGCAATTTTTGAAGCAATTCACGTTGATAATATGGTGGAACCCAACGCGTACGCATAGCGGTTTTCAAAGCAGCCCAAGTAGTTGGAATAGGATATAATCTACAATGTTCAAACCATCATACACATGCAAAACTAGTGAAAGCACAAACAGCAGCAGCAACCCGTCTCTCCTCGGGATATTGTAAACATATAAAACGTTGTTCAGTTTCTAACTCCCAAGTAAGATATATATCAGGAACATATCTACCCTCAAATGGTGGAATATTCAATTTCAGTTTAGGAATATGGACATCATCTCGTACCTGAGGTGGTGGTGCAGGCCTACCATTACGAATATATACCTGAGGTCGACCTGGTGGTGGTGGTGCAGGTGGCTGCACGTAGTTCGGATTTTGATCAACCTCATCCTCATAATCTCCCACATAATCATCATCCTCCGCATCAGCAGCAGGAGCCACAGAAGTATCAACAGCAGCACCAACAGTTTGGCCAAACACAAGAGGAACACGGCTTGCTCGGCGGAGGTCTGTTTCGCGACGGGGAGGTAGTCGTTGTTGTTGTTGTTGGAGAGGTGCGTTAGGTGCAGCGGGTGGTGGTGGTGGAAGACGCGCGAGCAATTCATTAAACTTGTTATCGAGCTTTGTTTCGAATGTCTTCTCAAGGCCAGTGATCTTCTCCATGGCCTCTTCAAAATTGTTCAGCACATCTTGCACCTGTTCAGTCATCATTTGCTGAAACTTATCATGAAGCTCCTTGTTCGATAAATTCTCCCAGTCAATCTCGTCAGCTTGTGATCCTGGCATGGTTAGCAGCAATAGAAACACACAAGAATATGATCCTACAGACTACGAACAAGTGGTGGTGGTGGGTGTCACAAATCCGTCAAGCAAAACTCAAATTCTTACCAGTTCTTACCCAGCAACAGGCGGTGATCGGCAACCGTTGTAGTCAAAACTCTCAAAGCTTGGATAGAGCGATTACCAGGGAGAGTTAAACGCACGATGTAGATGTATGTGGAGCTAGGAAGGATTATAATATGGTAGCAAAAAGGGTCAGCAATAATCAATTCAGAGATGCAAAGTTGAATAAACGCTCAACGACGGTACTGTGCTGGTCCTAGGCTAGACTGTGCTAGAGACGCGAGCCTAGAACACCAACAAAATCACGGCGCGGCACGTAAACAAGGGAGGAGCACACTCTGAATTTTTTTTCTCTTTTTTTGCACTTTTTTTTCCTCTTTTTTTTTTGCTCCGCAACAATTTTTTTTTCGTAAAAGTCTACAAATTGGAACTTAGTTTTTTTCTGCCTAGCCAGAATTTTCCAGACTTAGTTTTTTTCTGCCTAGCCAGAACTTAGTTTGCGGCGCGGCACGTAAACTGCCTAGCCAGAATTTTCCAGACTTAGTTTTTTTTTTGAAATTGGAACTATTTTTCTTCTGCGGATGGCTCGGAAGTTGGGGAGTCCTTCTCTGTCACGACTCGGAGTATCGCGTGATCTAGAAAATCGAGAACAATGCAACAATTACTGGACTCGGACTAGGACTGGTGGCGGAGATGAATCTGGTGGAACTCGGACTGGTGGCGAAGATGAATCTGGTGGAACACGGACAGGTGGCGGATATATGTTGCAGGTGAACTCGGATTGGCGTGATGGCGGCGAATATGTGGTGGCGTATATGGATTCGGATTGGCGGTGAATATGTGGTGGTGGTATATGGCAACAGCGACGATGATGATGCGGTGGTGATATATGGCAGCGGCGACGTGACAACCTGTGAACAGAACTCGAAACTCTAAAAGACTAGACGCTAAGACCAGCAACTGGACACGACGACGCAACCGCAAATTCAACAAAGAAAATACAGAAAAGATTATGCAAGGCTCAGATTGGTTCGGATGGGATGAACTAACCCTAATTTTTTTTGGCTTTTTCGTGGACTATAGGTATGAAGAACAGACTCGATCTAAACTACAAAAAACTATAAAATCTCATCGAGCAACCTGGAAATCTGATACCACTTGATAGAGGCAAAGGTGTCCCGTCTTTCGATGAGATGATGGATATCGCTTTGGTGGAAGTCGACTTTGACGATCCGACTACGAACGTGCGAGGACGTCGCGCCTTAGCAATCGCTAAACCAACTCCGAGAGGTTATTGACCACGCCGGAGCACGATCAACCTGACCACGAGGGTCTGTTTCCTGCGAGCAAACGAAGAACAAGCAAGAAACTAAGATTGCAATCTGGATATTGCGAATATAAGACGAAAGCTTTATTGATCAAGGTGGGGTTCTATGATGCCTTTGTCTGGTCGTTGAACACAACCGAAGTACGCGAAGTTGCAGCTATGGCGAACTTTTAATCTAAACAAAACCCCCAAAGTCTAAAAGGTGCCCTAAGGGATGTATATATGGAGGAAGAGAGGGGGAATTTCGTGGGCCTTGGTGGAGGGGTCCGAAATCAACCCTATCTCTTGTTTCCCCACACATACGGACTCTAAAAATAGCCTATACTTATGTATCTCGAAATTACATGGGCCTGGCCCAATAAAAAGGTGACGCAGCACCTATAATAGCCTCGGGACGAAATTTATGAAGTGGCATCTTGTATATTTCGTCCAAGGCTTCATGCACCCTTTATGGTGGCTTCAAAGTCCTGAAATCATCACTTGTAACTTCGTTCTTGTTCCCCTTGCGCATGGCATCATCTCCATGCTTGTTCTTGCTCCAATGTTCATCCTTTTCGAAGCTAGGCCCTTCATTTGTAAGCAAAACAAATGTATCCAATTTAGGCAGCATCATATTCTTATGAACATTAGAATCATTACCAAGAAACGAAAGTACCTGATAATTTAATTGGCGTGCGCGAGCTCTAGTAATTGGTCCCGTATATGTAGCAGTAGGGGCTGTGGGTGTAACAATGGTATTGATGTCCTCATCAAGATGGTGGACGAAATATACAAGATGGCCTTTCATAAATTTCGTCCATAGCTTATTATTGGTGTTGCGCCACCTTATTTTGGGCCAGGCCCATGTAATCTATTTTTAGAGTCCATATTGTAGGGAAAACGACTTAGGAGGTCTTTAGTCCCACCTTGCCAAGGGTGGACAAAATCCCCTCTCTTTTCCCTATAAATATAGCCCTTAAGGCATCGTTTAGACTGGGGTTTTATTTAGTTAAAAGTTAGCCATCGCTGCAACTTCGTGTACTTCGTTTGTGTCCAACGACCAGACCAAGACCGCTTATGAAACCCCACTTTTATCAATACTTCATCCATACTCGCAATATTCAGATTGCTTAATCATATTCTTGCTTGTTCTTCGATTGCTTGCAGGAATAGACCTTCGTGGTCAGGTTGATCGTGCTCCAGCGTGGTCAATAACCTCCCGGAGTTGGTTTAGCGATTGCTAAGGTGCAACGTCATGCACGTTTGTAGTCGGATCGTCAAAGTCGTCTCCACCAAATTGATAGTTATCATCTCATTGAAAGATCGGGACCCTCGCCTCTATCAAGTGGTATCAGTTTTCAGGTTACTCGGTGAGATTTTCCAGTTTTCATAGTTAGATTGCATAAGTTCTTCATACCTATATTCCAAGAAAAAGCCACAAAAAAAGTTAGATTAGTTCATCATATCCCGAATAGTCTGAGCCTTTGCGCCATTGCCACTTAGGTTTTGTTTTGTTGAATTTTCAGTTACATCGTGTGTCGAGTCGCTGGTTTTAGTGTCTAGTCTTTTAGAGTTTCGAGTTCTAGTCACATTTTTTTTCACGTCGCGTCTGCTCACACCATCATCCACTTCATTGTGATGTTTCTTTGCCACTAATTTTCTTCACCACCGTTGTTGCTATCACCACCATTCATCCGCTGCTGGCGTTCATCGCCGTCTTAGAGCATCATTCATCTCGAGAAGAGAAACAATTGAGAAAAGTTTCAAGCAAAAAAGGGATCTTTTTAGGCAAGTTTGCTCCTGTAGGTGCTTTTGGAGAACGAGACCAAGAGATAAAAGCAGTCCAGATTTGTTTGATCCACGAGGCAAAAAAAAGAAAGAAAGGGCACTTGCGTTGGAGCTTGGATCTTGGAAAAAAAAGGGAGTTGTGTCACGTGAGGAAGGTCCAAAGGGAGTACAAGGGCGTTTGGAAAGTTGTGCTCTCAAGAAAAGTACTAACCATCACGTCACCTGATCCTTGGAGATCGCAACAAAAAAATAGAGCAAAAAAAAGGAGGACGTGCAGATCTATTCAGAACGGAAAGAGAAAGAGTTTGTTGGAAAGTTTGGATATTATTTTATTTCGAATCAACTCTCGGGAAAATAGATCAGACCAAATCCTCCTTGAAAGGCAACTTGGATCAGCCGCATAAAAAAAAGGAAGGACCAATATTTCGTTTGGATCTTTGAGAAAAATCAATAAGGAAAGTTTGAGCATCCAAAAAAAATGGGGTACAGATCCGTACTAGTTTCCCTTTAAATCAGCAGTAGGATGTTGCTGATTTGGAAAGCTAGATTCGTGGCTATCATTTGAGATATTTGTCACGTTTTTGAATTTGGCAAGAAATAAAAGAGCACGTAATCACGTTCGCTTGGTAAGGAAAGTGCAAATCTTTTGGATCCTACCATACAGGCTGGAGATTTGGCTCATCACGTAAAAAAAAGCAGGAGAGAGAGAAGGTACGTACAAAATATTTGGAGGGACATCTCACGCACAAGTTTGGCACGTCAGTTCGTACGGCAGGTTGAAAAAAAAAGCACAACTTTCGGTTGGTTGGACGTTTCCTTGAAACAAAAAAAGTTCTGATTCGTATTTGTTTTGGACTTGGTCCTTTTTTGTGGTAAACCGGGAGACAAGATAATAGAGGCGGGGTGTCACGATCTTTCGATGAGATGATAACTATCGATTTGATGGAGACGACTTTGACGATCCGACTACAAACATGCACGACGTTGCGCCTTACCAATCGCTAAACCAATCTCCTGAGGTTATTGACCACGCCGGAAGCACGGTCAACCTGACCACGAAGGTCTATTCCTGCAAGCAATCGAAAAACAAGCAAGAATATGATAAAAGCAATCTGAATATTGCGAGTATATATGAAGTTTTGATAAAGATGGGGATCCGTAAGCGGTCTTGGTCTGGTCATTGGACACAAACGAAGTACACGAAGCTGCAATGGCTAACTTTTAACTAAACAAATCCCAAGGAAAAGCTACTAGATGGATCTACTTATATAGGAGCAAGGGGTGGTGGCCAAGGAGGTGGGAGGACGTCCCAAGGCAGCCTAAAACTAAATCTAGGTCGTACAAGGCCAATGGGCCCAAGTGGAGGTGATGTAACACCTTTGGACTTGTAGTTTGACTCGGATTCTGTTGCAGCATCAGATTGTTTCGTCCACAACTCTATGCTCCGGACGAATTTGAAGGTGATTCCAATTGGGTTGGAAAATGCACGAAATCTAGTTTCCAACAAAAAAAGAATCACCCAATTCGGAGTCCGTATGAAAAATTTGTGTGCGTTTTGAGTCAGGTATGTCTGTGCAGTCCGAATCTGAATCCAGAACGTGAGAGACTTGGACTCTATCTTCTCTTGGGCCAAAAGTGACGTGAGAGAACTTTTTGGACAGCAAATAAACATCTCCTTTTTCCTTATCTTCATATGTGAATTGTACAAATGTCCCATACACCTGCAATTAGACAAAACACAAGAGTGTGTGAAGTATTTTTGTTCTGGATAACATAAATAGATTATTGAATAGTTTGCACTAGAAATCACCTGACAAATATGCATATATGCAATATTTTTGGTCATATCCAAGGTAGTCATGTCCTCATCATCCTCCCCTTCTTGAAAATAAAGCCGTCCTCGGCGTTGCTTAATCTGAAATGTGGCTAACAAAAGAGACAAGGTGTACATGTTGTATATGTATATGTCATCCATTTTTACTTCCCTTGATTTTTGCATATATGACACATGAATAGATGAGTAACTTGCATAGTTCGTAAAATCTAAAGCCAAAAAATTAGCACAAGAAGTAGAAGGCATGAAAATATTGCAACTCAGTTTGCACATATAAGTGAAGCTCTTATTCATTTCAAAAGATTGACAATGTTCATCATTAAACCATCCCAACATTGGTGAATAAACCTTACTTGCATCAAATTTACATGCTACAACATGCTTAAATAAGCAAACATGCAATAAGTCATTCAACACAGAATCATCACCAAGATTAGAGGTCATATCAAAATGATTAAACATTGGTTCTTTTGCATCAATAGTTAATTCCATGGGTGCACCCAAAATTGTTGGTATTTCAGTTGTTTGATCACATGGCAAAGTCAAATTATCAACGTAGTCCTCTAAAATAGGTGGTGTGATCAAAGTAGTGGGTAGCTCATCAGATGGTGCATTCAAATTGACAAGGCATTCATCATTCTCATGTAGAGATGGAAGATCAGTACCTTTGTCATTACCTCTTATGATCAACTCAGATGATGTAGCCACTCTCGGGGGCGATGTGTCACATGGTGGAGGTGATGTAGTCCTGACAACAACGGATGTGGTTGTCATAGTATGCCTAGTAGTTGAAGGAACAATCATATCAACTCTTGGAATGTGCACCGTGCGCTTGTTCTCCTCGTGGCCAACACGTCGTTTTATTTCCTGTTCAGCTTTGCAAGCAAGATGAAACAAATGGTCCATAGGATAACACTCTTCATGAATTAGTATCTCTTGAATATCACGGTTTAATCCTCCCCAAAATCTATCCATAAAATCATCTTCACTTTCTTCTAAAGAGGAATGCAACACGGTAGTTTGTAAATCATCATAATATTTTGTTACAGTTTCACTACCTTGTTTTAAGTGTTGCAACTTCTTAATCATGTCACGAGTATAATAAGCAGGGACGAAAGTATGTCGCATGGCAAGTTTCAAATCATCCCAAGTAGTAGGTATATAATCAGGGTGTAACCGACAATATTCACTCCACCAAACCAAAGCATAACCAGTGAAAGAACCAGCCGCAACCTTAACCTTTTTATGTTCATCTAAATTATGGGAAGCAAATATATTTTTTATGTCGAACTCCCATTCAATATATAAAGCAGGTTTAAAACGGCCATTAAATGGTGGTATAGATACATTAACCTGATCATGTGCATTTGGATGTTTGTGCACCTCTCGTGACGGTTGTGGTATTTGCAAAGGTGGTGGCACGTCTCCCGCGATCGACAAAGCCCATGAATTGACTCTGGATCCTGTCATGATTAGTAGAACAAGAAACAAAACCCAAAAATAATGTTCCTATAACTACTAGGATGTGGTGGTAAAACGCTCACAGTAAAGCAAATATCAATGTCTTACAAGTTTTTACCATGCAGCAGGCAGTGATCGGCAACCAACGGTGTCAAGTAACTCCGAATATTGAGTAAAGCGATTGCCAGGGGAGCGTACGTATACACGGTGTAGAAATATGTGGAGCTGGGTTGGCTATATATGGTAGCAAAAGATTAGCAATAATCAATCAAAGATGCAATGTTGAATAAACGCTCAACGACGGTACTGTGCTGGTCCTAGGCTAGACCGGACTAGAGACGCGAGCCTAGAACACTAATAAGGTCACGGCGTAGCACAACTAGCATCAATGAAGGATACTAAGTAGCTCTTGACAGCAAGATATAAGTGAAGATCACAACGGCAGTAAAGATAATGATGAAAAACAACTGCCAAGCAGGATATACAACAACTCTCTCTCCAACTTTCCTCTTGAAAAGTTTGAGACAATTTTCTGATAAATTCTTTCAAAGAATGCTACTAACTCAAGCTTTCCAATGCAAAAAGAATCACTCAATTCCGAGTTGATATGAGGAGTCAAAGAATTCTAAAACTGGCCTGAAAAATTGGAACAAGCTGTGTTCACGAACTTCGGAGGGAAAAAAGACCTATTTAGAAGCCGATTTTGAGGTTTCAAATATTGAACTAGCTTCTACAACTATTTAGATGCGGCTCGTCGCTATCTTCAATTTGAGTACTCACGGAGCCAGAACGGACTTCGTATGAGGAAGATACACCTGTTTTACTGAACAGTGCGTAAAACAGATTCCAATCCGAATTCAACTACGAGATTGAGTCTAGATAGATCCGAATTTTTTTTTCTCCTCTCTTTTTTTCCTCACACTTTTTTTTCCTTTCTTTTTTTTCTCTGACTTTTTTTTTACTTTTTTTTCTCTCGTTTTTTTTCTCTGTCTTTTTTTTTCTCTCCCTCTTTCCAAAACAAACTAGATAAGATGTAGATTGGATTAAGCGAAGATGGAAACGATCTCAACTATGATTATGACAATGAACGGTGGGTAGCACGTGGAGGAAATTAATGGATGGGTGGTGGACAGCGGAAGGGATAATGATGCAGCGGCGACGTGACTAATGTGAACAGAACTCGAAACTCTAAACGACCTAGACACTAAGACCAGCAACTCGACACGACGATGCAACCGATAATTCAACTATGCAAGCAATGAAAAGAAAATTACAAAGGCTCAGACTGGCTTGGACAAAGGATGAATAGATCTAACTCTTTTTTGTGGCTTTTTCTTGGACAATAGGTAAGAAAATAAATCTAATCTAGGAAAACTGGAAATTCTCACCGAGCAACCTGAAAACTGATACCACTTGATAGAGGCGGGGTGTCCCGATCTTTCGATGAGATGATAACTATCGATTTGATGGAGACGACTTTGACAATCCGACTACAAACGTGCACGACGTTGCGCCTTAGCAATTGCTAAACCAATCTTCTGAGGTTATTGACCACGCCGGAAGCACGGTCAACCTGACCACGAAGGTCTATTCCTGCAAGCAATCGAAAAACAAGCAAGAATATGATAAAAGCAATCTGAATATTGTGAGTATATATTAAGTTTTGATAAAGATCGGGATCCGTAAGCGGTCTTGGTCTGGTCGTTGGACACAAACGAAGTACACGAAGTTGCAATGGCTAACTTTTAACTAAACAAATCCCAAGGAAAAGCTACTAGATGGATCTACTTATATAGGAGCAAGGGGTGGCGGCCAAGGAGGTGGGAGGACGTCCCAAGGCAGCCTAAAACTAAATTTAGGTCGTACAAGGCCAATGGGCCCAAGTGGAGGTGATGTAACACCTTTGGACTTGTAGTTTGACTCGGATTCTGCTGCAGCATCAGATTGTTTCGTCCACAACTCAACGCTCCGGACGAATTTGAAGGTGATTCCAATTGGGTTGGAAAGTGCACGAAATCTAGTTTCCAACAAAAAAAGAATCACCCAATTCGGAGTCCGTATGAAAAACTTGTGTGCGTTTTGAGTCAGGTATGTCTGTGCAGTATGAATCTGAATCTAGAACGTAAGAGACTTGGACTCTATCTTCTCTTGGGCCAAAAGTGACGTGAGAGAACTTTTTGGACAGCAAATAAACATCTCTTTCTTCCTTATCTTCATATGTGGATTGTACAAATGTCCCATACACCTGCAATTAGACAAAACACAAAAGTGTGTGAAGTATTTTTGTTCTGGATAACATAAATAGATTATTGAATAGTTTGCACTAGAAATCACCTGACAAATATGCATATATGCAATATTTTTGGTCATATCCAAGGTAGTCATGTCCTCATCACAAGAAATTGAAGAAATGAAGGAAGAGAGTTAGAAAAAAAAAGGGAGGAAGTGTTGATCGTGTCTTTTGTTTGGAAAGAGCTGATCTGTTGGTTGTTTTGGAGAGAGAGCATAAGGAAAGATTAAAAAAAAGGGCAAGTGGTGATCCACATATCTGGGACGTCCAACCACTAGCATCCAACATGATTTGGGTAAAGGTGAAAAAGAGGGAGGTGCAAATTGTTTGGATTCAAGCGTCATGCTGTTGGACTTATTAAAAAAATAGAGAGAGAGTCCACCTTAGTTTTTGCCACGTTGCTTGGTTGACAATTGAAAAAAAAGATTGCGCGGAGGGATTGGGGCTGTTACAAGAAGGTTTTCACGTGCGTTGTTTCGGATAAAAAAACATTGAGGAAAATATTGTTGACACCTCTCTCACTCCATCGCTTCATTTTATACCATATTCACAAGAGTTTCTTTTGTGCATCGTGTTGCCACGTGATTTCACTGGTGTCTTAGGCTCGCGTCTCTAGTATGTTCTAGCCTAGGGCCAGCACTCGACCACTTTTGAGCGAATTTTCAGCTTACATTAACTATTGTGGTTGTAGCATTTTTCCCACACATATAAATCCAACCCAGCTCCACATATTTCTACACCGTGTATACATACGTTCACCTGGCAATCGCTTTACCCAACTTTTGGAGTTACTTGACACCGCTGGTTGCCGATCACCCCCTGCTGCATGGTAAGAACTTGTAAGACATTGATATTTGCTTTACTGTGAGCGTTTTACCACCACATCCTAGTAGTTATAGGAACATTACTTTTGGATTTTGTTTCTTGTTTCTACTAATCATGACAGGATCTAGGGTCAATTCATGGGCTTTGTCGATCGCGGGAGACGTGCCACCACCTTTGCAAATTCCACAACGATCACGAGAGGTGCATAAACATCCAAATGCGCATGATCAGGTTACTGTTCCTATACCATCATTTAATGGCCGTTTTAGACCTGCTTTATATATTGAATGGGAATTCGACATAAATAATATATTTGCTTCCCATAATTTTGATGAACGTAAAAACATTAAGGTTGCGGTTGGTTCTTTCACTGGTTATGCTATAGTTTGGTGGACTGAATATTGTCGGCTACACCCTAATGATATACCTACTACTTGGGATGATTTGAAACTTTCCATGCGACATACATTCGTTCCCGCTTATTGATAGAGGCAAAGGTGTCCCGTCTTTCGATGAGATGATGGATATCGCTTTGGTGGGAGTCGACTTTGACGATCCGACTACGAACGTGCGAGGACGTCGCGCCTTAGCAATTGCTAAACCAACTCCGAGAGGTTATTGACCACGCCGGAGCACGATCAACCTGACCACGAGGGTCTGTTTCCTGCGAGCAAACGAAGAACAAGCAAGAAACTAAGATTGCAATCTGGATATTGCGAATATAAGATGAAAGCTTTATTGATCAAGGTGGGGTTCTGTGACGCATTTGTCTGGTCGTTGAACACAAACGAAGTACGCGAAGTTGCAGCTATGGCGAACTTTTAATCTAAACAAAACCCAAAGTCTAAACGGTGCCCTAAGGGCTGTATACATGGAGGAAGAGAGGGGGAATTTCATGGCCCTTAGTGGAGGGGTCCGAAATCAACCCTATCTCTTGTTTCCCCACACATACGGACCCTAAAAATAGCCTATACTTATGTATTTCGAAATTACATGGGCCTGGCCCAATAAAAAGGTGACGCAGCACCTATAATAGCCTCGGGACGAAATTTATGAAGTGACATCTTGTATATTTCGTCCAAGGCTTCATGCACCCATTATGGTGGCTTCAAAGTCCTGAAATCATCACTTGTAACTCCGTTCTTGTTCTTGCTCCAATGTTCATCCTTCTCCAAGCTAGGCCCTTCATTTGTAAGCAAAACAAATGTATCCAATTTAGGCAGCATCATATTCTCATGAACATTAGAATCATTACCAAGAAACGAAAGTACCTGGTAATTTAGTTGGCGTGCACGAGCTGTAGTAATTGGTCCAGTATGTATAGCAGCAGGGGCTGTGGGTATAACAATTGTATTGATGTCCTCATCACTTATTATACTCGTGACATGATTAAAAAGTTGCAACATTTGAAACAAGGTAGTGACGCCGTAACGAAATATTATGATACTTTACAAACTACCTTCCTGCATTCCTCTTTAGAAGAAAGTGAAGAAGATTTTATGGATA
>NW_025228668.1:40196-42185 GCF_018294505.1 Triticum aestivum
CTTGTGCATGCCATCATCTCCATGCTTGTTCTTGCTCCAATGTTCATCCTTCTCCAAGCTGGCGTGCACGAGCTCTAGTAATTGGATAAGGGCCTAGCTTGGAGAAGGATGAACATTGGAGCAAGAACAAGCATGGAGATGATGGCATGCGCAAGGGGAACAAGAACGGAGTTACAAGTGATGATTTCAGGACTTTGAAGCCACCATAATGGGTGCATGAAGCCTTGGACGAAATATACAAGATGCCACTTCATAAATTTCGTCTCGAGGCTATTTTAGGTGCTGCGTCACCTTATTATTGGGCCAGGCCCATGTAATTTCGAAATACATAAGTATAGGCTATTTTTAGAGTCCGTATGTGTGGGGAAACAAGAGATAGGGTTGATTTCGGACCCCTCCACCAAGGGCCACGAAATTCACCCCTCTTCCTCCATATATACAGCCCTTAGGGCATCGTTTAGACTTTGGGTTTTGTTTAGATTAAAAGTTCGCCATAGCTGCAACTTCACGTACTTCGTTTGTGTTCAACGACCAGACAAAGGCGTCACAGAACCCCACCTTGATCAATAAAGCTTTCATCTTATATTCGCAATATCCAGATTGCAATCTTAGTTTCTTGCTTGTTCTTCGTTTGCTCGCAGGAAACAGACCCTCGTGGTCAGGTTGATCGTGCCCCGGCGTGGTCAATAACCTCTCGGAGTTGGTTTAGCGATTGCTAAGGCGCGACGTCCTCGCACGTTCGTAGTCGGATCGTCAAAGTCGACTTCCACCAAAGCGAAATCCACCTTCTCATCGAAAGACGGGACACCTTTGCCTCTATCAACCTATGCAAGCATGTTCCTTATTACTTGGTAGACCATGGCAATTTGATAAAAATTCTGTACACCATGGTAGAAACAATCACTATACTCTCGTTCATAAGGATAAAAATATTACTTTGCTTCCTATGACTCCTGATTCCATTTTAAAAGATGATATTAATAGAGCTAATAAAGCAAAACAGGAGACGAATAAGAGTGAAAATCAGATTGTGGCAAAAGAATTTGAGCAACAAATGAAGCCTAATAATAAACCATCTAGTGTTGCTTCTGAAATTAAATTAAAAAGTGCATGTTTATTTGCCACCAAATCTGATATTGATGAGCTAGATTTCAGCAAATCTGTTTGCTATGCTTTTGTGTGCAAAGAGGCATTATTTTCATTCGAGGACGTGCCTTCCTCTTTGCCTCCTGCTGTCACTAACATTTTGCAGGAGTTCACTGACATCTTTCCACAAGACGTGCCACTGGCATTACCGCCTATTCGAGGGATTGAGCATCATATTGACTTAATTCCCGGTGCTTCACTGCCAAACCGTGCACCATACCGTACCAATCCAGAGGAGACAAAGGAGATTATGCGTCAAGTACAAGAGCTTCTCGACAAAGGTTATATACGCGAATCCCTTACTCCTTGTGCTGTTCCTATTATTCTAGTGCCGAAAAAAGATGGTACATCACGTATGTGTGTTGATTGTAGAGGCATTAATAATATTACTATTCGTCATCGTCATCCTATTCCTAGGCTAGATGATATGCTTGATGAATTGAGTGGCTCTACAATATTCTCCAAAGTTGATTTGCGTAGTGGCTACCATCAAATTCGTATGAAATTGGGAGATGAATGGAAAACAACATTTAAAACTAAGTTTGGATTATATGAGTGGTTAGTCATGCCTTTTGGGTTAACTAATGCACCTAGTACTTTCATGAGATTAATGAACGAAGTTTTACGTGCTTTCATTGGACGATTTGTGGTAGTTTACTTTGATGACATATTGATTTATAGCAGATCTTTGGAAGAACATTTGGAACATTTACGTGCTGTTTTTATTGCTCTACGTGATGCACGTTTGTTTGGTAACCTTGGGAAGTGCACCTTTTGCACCGACCGAGTATCTTTTCTTGGCTATGTTGTTACTCCACAGGGAATTGAAGTTGATAAAGCCAA
>NW_025228669.1:0-1126 GCF_018294505.1 Triticum aestivum
TGGGGTCCCGAAGTGATTTCCATGCTTGTTGAAAAACAAGGTGCGCTTACGTGTTGGTCATCGACACTGACAGTTTTGGCCGATTCTGGCCCGTTTTGTGGACTATTACTAACTTTTCTGGGGTCCCGGAGTGACTTCCATGATTAACGAACCCCGGGGTGCATTTACGTGTCGGTCATCGACACTCGTGGTTTTTGTCGATTCTGACCCGTTTCGTGGACTATTACTCATTGTTTTGGGGTCCCGAAGTGATTTCCATGCTTGTTGAAAATCAAAGTGCGCTTACGTGTTGGTCATCGACACTGACAGTTTTGGCCGATTCTGGCCCGTTTCATGGACTATTACTCACTGTTTTGGGGTCCCGGAGTGATTTCCATGATTAACGAACCCTGGGGTGCGTTTACGTGTCGGTCATCAACACTCGCAGTTTTTGTTGATTCTGAACCGTTTCATGGACTATTACTCACCGTTTTGGGGTCACAAAGTGATTTCCATGCATGTTGAACTCCAAGGTGCACTTACGTGTCGGTCATTAACACTCAAAGTTTTGGCCGATTCCGGCCCATTTCCTGGACTATTACTCACTATTTTAGGGTCCCGGAGTAATTTCCATGATTAACGAACCCTGGGGTGCGTTTACGTGTCGGTTATCAACACTCGCGGTTTTTGTCGATTCTGACCTGTTTCGTGGACTATTAATCACCGTTTTGGGCTCACAAAGTGATTTCCGTGCTTGTTGAACCCCAAGGTGCGCTTACGTGGAGGTCATCAACATTGACAGTTTTGGCCGATTCTGGCCCGTTCCGTGGACTATTAGTCACTGTTTTGGGGTCTTAGAGTGACTTCCATGATTAATGAACCCTAGGGTGCTATTACGTGCCGGTCATCAACACTAGCAGTTTTGGCCGATTCTGGCCCATTTCGTGGACTAATACTCACTGTTTTGGGCGCCCGGAGTGATTTCCACGATTAACGAACCCTGTGGTGCGTTAACGTGTCGGTCATCAACACTCGCGGTTTTTGTCGATTCTGACCCGTTTCGTGGACTATTACTCACCGTTTTGTGGTCCCGAAGTGATTTCCATGCTTGTTGAAAAACAAGGTGCGCTTACGTGTTGGTCATCGA
>NW_025228669.1:3083-3824 GCF_018294505.1 Triticum aestivum
GTCATCAACACTCGTGGTTTTTGTCGATTCTGACCCGTTTCGTGTACTATTACTCATCGTTTTGGGGTCCCAAAGTGATTTCCATGCTTGTTGAACAACAAGGTGCGCTTACGTGTAGGTCATCAACATTGACAGTTTTGGCCGGTTCTGGCCCGTTTCATGGACTATTACTCACTGTTTTGGGGTCACAAAGTGATTTCCATGCTTGTTGAACCCCAAGGTGCGCTTACGTGGAGGTCATCAACATTGACAGTTTTAGCCGATTCTGGCCCGTTCCGTGGACTATTACTTACTGTTTTGGGGTCTCGGAGTGACTTCCACGATTAATGAACCCTGGGGTGCTATTACGTGTCGGTCATCAACACTCGCAGTTTTGGCCGATTCTGCCCATTTCGTGGACTAATACTCACTGTTTTGGGGGCCCGAAGTGATTTCCATGATTAACGAACCCTGGGGTGCGTTTACGTGCCGATCAATAACATTAACAGTTTTTATCGATTCTGACCCATTTCATGGACTATTACTCACCGTTTTGGGGTCACAAAGTGATTTCCATGCTTGTGGAACTGCAAGGTGCACTTACATGTCGGTCATCAATACTCATAATTTTGGCCGATTCTGGCCCGTTTCATGGACTATTACTCACTATTTTAGGGTCCCGGAGTAATTTCCATGATTGACGAACCCTGGGGTGCATTTACGTGTCGGTCATCAACACTTGCGGTTTTTGTCGATTCTGAC
>NW_025228669.1:4559-9921 GCF_018294505.1 Triticum aestivum
TGCTATTACGTGTCGGTCATCAACACTCGCAGTTTTGGCCGATTCTGCCCATTTCGTGGACTAATAAACAATGTTTTGGGGGCCCGAAGTGATTTCCATGATTAACGAACCCTGGGGTGCGTTTACGTGTCGGTCATCAACACTTGCGGTTTTTGTCGATTCTGACCCGTTTCGTGGACTATTACTCACCGTTTTGGGGTCCCGAAGTGATTTCCATGCTTGTTGAAAAACAAGGTGCGCTTACGTGTTGGTCATCGACACTGACAGTTTTGGCCGATTCTGGCCCGTTTTGTGGACTATTACTAACTTTTCTGGGGTCCCGGAGTGACTTCCACGATTAACGAACCCCGGGGTGCATTTACGTGTCGGTCATCGACACTCGCGGTTTTTGTCGATTCTGACCCGTTTCGTGGACTATTACTCATCGGTTTGGGGTCCCGAAGTGATTTCCATGCTTGTTGAAAATCAAAGTGCGCTTACGTGTTGGTCATCGACACTGACAGTTTTGGCCGATTCTGGCCCGTTTCATGGACTATTACTCACTGTTTTGGGGTCCCGGAGTGATTTCCATGATTAACGAACCCTGGGGTGCGTTTACGTGTCGGTCATCAACACTCGCAGTTTTTGTTGTTTCTGAACCGTTTCATGGACTATTACTCACCGTTTTGGGGTCACAAAGTGATTTCCATGCATGTTGAACTCCAAGGTGCACTTACGTGTCGGTCATTAACACTCAAAGTTTTGGCCGATTCCGGCCCGTTTCATGGACTATTACTCACTATTTTAGGGTCCCGGAGTAATTTCCATGATTAACGAACCCTGGGGTGCGTTTACGTGTCGGTTATCAACACTCACGGTTTTTGTCGATTCTGACCCGTTTCGTGGACTATTACTCACCGTTTTGGGGTCAGAAAGTGATTTCCATGCTTGTTGAACCCCAAGGTGCGCTTACGTGGAGGTCATCAACATTGACAGTTTTGGCCGATTCTGGCCCGTTCCGTGGACTATGACTCACTGTTTCGGGGTCTCGGGGTGACTTCCACGATTAATGAACCCTGGGGCGCTATTACGTGTCGGTCATCAACACTAGCAGTTTTGGCCGATTTTGGCCCATTTCATGGACTAATACTCACTGTTTTGGGGCCTTGAGTGATTTCCAGGATTAACGAACCCTGGGGTGCGTTTACGTGTCGGTCATCAACACTCGCGGTTTTTGTCGATTCTGACCCGTTTCGTAGACTATAACTCACTGTTTTGTGGTCCCGAAGTGATTTCCATGCTTGTTGAAAAACAAGGTGCGCTTACGTGTTGGTCATCGACACTGACAGTTTTGGCCGATTCTGGGCCGTTTTGTGGACTATTACTAACTGTTTTGGGGTCCCGGAGTGACTTCCACGATTAACGAACCCCGGGGTGCATTTACGCGTCGGTCATCAACACTCGTGGTTTTTGTCGATTCTGACCCGTTTCGTGGACTATTACTCATTGTTTTGGGGTCCCGAAGTGATTTCCATGCTTGTTGAACAACAAGGTGCGCTTACGTGTAGGTCATCAACATTGACAGTCTTGGCCGATTCTGGCCCGTTTCGTGGACTATCACTCACTATTTTGGGGTCTCGTAGTGACTTCCACGATTAACGAACCCTGGGGTGCGTTTCTGTGTCGGTCATCAACACTCGCAGTTTTGGCCGATTCTCGCCCGTTTCATGGACTATTACTCACTGTTTTGGTGTCCCGAAGTGATTTCCATGATTAACGAACCCTGGGGTGCGTTTACGTGCCGGTCAATAACATTAACAGTTTTTGTCGATTCTGACCCGTTTCATGGACTATTACTCACCGTTTTGGGGTCACAAAGTGATTTCCATGCTTGTGGAACTCCAAGGTGCACTTACATGTCGGTCATCAATACTCATAATTTTGGCCGATTCTGGCCCGTTTCATGGACTATTACTCACTATTTTAGGGTCCCGGAGTAATTTCCATGATTAACGAACCCTGGGTTGCATTTACGTGTCGGTCATCAACACTCGCGGTTTTTGTCGATTCTGACACGTTTCGTGGACTATTACTCACTGTTTTGGGGTCACAAAGTGATTTCCATGCTTGTTGAACCCCAAGGTGCGCTTACGTGGAGGTCATCAACATTGACAGTTTTAGCCGATTTTGGCCCGTTCCGTGGACTATTACTCACTGTTTTGGGGTCTCGAAGTGACTTCCACGATTAATGAACCCTTGGGTGCTATTATGTGTCGGTCATCAACACTCGCAGTTTTGGCCGATTCTTCCCATTTCGTGGACTAATACTCACTGTTTCGGGGGCCCGAAGTGATTTCCATGATTAACGAACCCTGGGGTGCGTTTACGTGTCTGTCATCAACAGTCGCGGTTTTTGTCGATTCTGACCCGTTTCGTGGACTATTACTCACCGTTTTGGGGTCCCGAAGTGATTTCCATGCTTGTTGAAAAACAAGGTGCGCTTACGTGTTGGTCATCGACACTGACAGTTTTGGCCGATTCTGGCCCGTTTCATGGACTATTACTCACTGTTTTGGGGTCCCGGAGTGATTTCCATGATTAACGAACCCTGGGGTGCGTTTACGTGTCGGTCATCAACACTCGCAGTTTTTGTTGATTCTGAACCGTTTCATGGACTATTACTCACCGTTTTGGGGTCACAAAGTGATTACCATGCATGTTGAACTCCAAGGTGCACTTACGTGTCGGTCATTAACACTCAAAGTTTTGGCCGATTCCGGCCCGTTTCCTGGACTATTACTCACTATTTTAGGGTCCCGGAGTAATTTCCATGAGTAACGAACCCTGGGGTGCGTTTACGTGTCGGTTATCAACACTCGCGGTTTTTTGTCGATTCTGACCTGTTTCGTGGACTATTAATCACCGTTTTGGGGTCACAAAGTGATTTCCGTGCTTGTTGAACCCCAAGGTGCGCTTACGTGGAGGTCATCAACATTGACAGTTTTGGCCGATTCTGGCCCGTTCCGTGGACTATTAGTCACTGTTTTGGGGTCTCAGAGTGACTTCCATGATTAATGAACCCTAGGGTGCTATTACGTGCCGGTCATCAACACTAGCAGTTTTGGCCGATTCTGGCCCATTTCGTGGACTAATACTCACTATTTTGGGCGCCCGGAGTGATTTCCACGATTAACGAACCCTGTGGTGCGTTAACGTGTCGGTCATCAACACTCGCGGTTTTTGTCGATTCTGACCCGTTTCGTGTACTATTACTCATCGTTTTGGGGTCCCAAAGTGATTTCCATGCTTGTTGAACAACAAGGTGCGCTTACGTGTAGGTCATCAACATTGACAGTTTTGGCCGGTTCTGGCCCGTTTCGTGGACTATCACTCACTATTTTGGGGTCTCGTAGTGACTTCCACGATTAACGAACCCTGGGGTGCGTTTACGTGTCGGTCATCAACACTCGCAGTTTTGGCCGATTCTCGCCCGTTTCATGGACTATTACTCACTGTTTTGGTGTCCCGGAGTGATTTCCATGATTAACGAACCCTGGGGTGCGTTTACGTGCCGATCAATAACATTAACAGTTTTTATCGATTCTGACCCATTTCATGGACTATTACTCACCGTTTTGGGGTCACAAAGTGATTTCCATGCTTGTGGAACTGCAAGGTGCACTTACATGTCGGTCATCAATACTCATAATTTTGGCCGATTCTGGCCCGTTTCATGGACTATTACTCACTATTTTAGGGTCCCGGAGTAATTTCCATGATTGACGAACCCTGGGGTGCATTTACGTGTCGGTCATCAACACTTGCGGTTTTTGTCGATTCTGACACGTTTCATGGACTATTACTCACTGTTTTGGGGTCACAAAGTGATTTCCATGCTTGTTGAACCCCAAGGTGCGCTTACGTGGAGGTCATGAACATTGACAGTTTTAGCCGATTCTGGCCCGTTCCGTGGACTATTACTTACTGTTTTGGGGTCTCGGAGTGACTTCCACGATTAATGAACCCTGGGGTGCTATTACGTGTCGGTCATCAACACTCGCGGTTTTTGTCGATTCTGACCCGTTTCGTGGACTATTACTCACCGTTTTGGGGTCCCGAAGTGATTTCCATGCTTGTTGAAAAACAAGGTGCGCTTACGTGTTGGTCATCGACACTGACAGTTTTGGCCGATTCTGGCCCGTTTTGTGGACTATTACTAACTTTTCTGGGGTCCCGGAGTGACTTCCACGATTAACGAACCCCGGGGTGCATTTACGTGTCGGTCATCGACACTCGCGGTTTTTGTCGATTCTGACCCGTTTCGTGGACTATTACTCATCGGTTTGGGGTCCCGAAGTGATTTCCATGCTTGTTGAAAATCAAAGTGCGCTTACGTGTTGGTCATCGACACTGACAGTTTTGGCCGATTCTGGCCCGTTTCATGGACTATTACTCACTGTTTTGGGGTCCCGGAGTGATTTCTATGATTAACGAACCCTGGGGTGCGTTTACGTGTCGGTCATCAACACTCGCAGTTTTTGTTGTTTCTGAACCGTTTCATGGACTATTACTCACCGTTTTGGGGTCACAAAGTGATTTCCATGCATGTTGAACTCCAAGGTGCACTTACGTGTCGGTCATTAACACTCAAAGTTTTGGCCGATTCCGGCCCGTTTCCTGGACTATTACTCACTATTTTAGGGTCCCGGAGTAATTTCCATGATTAACGAACCCTGGGGTGCGTTTACGTGTCGGTTATCAACACTCGCGGTTTTTGTCGATTCTGACCTGTTTCGTGGACTATTAATCACCGTTTTGGGGTCACAAAGTGATTTCCGTGCTTGTTGAACCCCAAGGTGCGCTTACGTGGAGGTCATCAACATTGACAGTTTTGGCCGATTCTGGCCCGTTCCGTGGACTATTACTCACTGTTTCGGGGTCTCGGGGTGACTTCCACGATTAATGAACCCTGGGGCGCTATTACGTGCCGGTCATCAACACTAGCAGTTTTGGCCGTTTTTGGCCATTTCATGGACTAATACTCACTGTTTTGGGGCCCTGAGTGATTTCCAGGATTAACGAACCCTGGGGTGCGTTTACGTGTCGGTCATCAACACTCGCGGTTTTTGTCGATTCTGACCCGTTTCGTAGACTATAACTCACTGTTTTGTGGTGCCGAAGTGATTTCCATGCTTGTTGAAAAACAAGGTGCGCTTACGTGTTGGTCATCGACACTGACAGTTTTGGCCGATTCTGGGCCGTTTTGTGGACTATTACTAACTGTTTTGGGGTCCCAGAGTGACTTCCACGATTAACGAACCCCGGGGTGCATTTACGCGTTGGTCATCAACACTCGTGGTTTTTGTCGATTCTGACCCGTTTC
>NW_025228669.1:9931-10692 GCF_018294505.1 Triticum aestivum
GGGGTGCATTTACGCGTCGGTCATCAACACTCGTGGTTTTTGTCGATTCTGACCCGTTTCGTGGACTATTACTCATCGTTTTCGGGTCCCGAAGTGATTTCCATGCTTGTTGAACAACAAGGTGCGCTTACGTGTAGGTCATCAACATTGACTGTCTTGGCCGATTCTGGCCCGTTTCGTGGACTATCACTCACTATTTTGGGGTCTCTTAGTGACTTCCACGATTAACGAACCCTGGGGTGCGTTTACGTGTCGGTCATCAACACTCGCAGTTTTGGCAGATTCTCGCCCGTTTCATGGACTATTACTCACTGTTTTGGTGTCCCGGAGTGATTTCCATGATTAACGAACCCTGGGGTGCGTTTACGTGCCGATCAATTACATTAACAGTTTTTATCGATTCTGACCCATTTCATGGACTATTACTCACCGTTTTGGGGTCACAAAGTGATTTCCATGCTTGTGGAACTGCAAGGTGCACTTACATGTCGGTCATCAATACTCATAATTTTGGCCGATTCTGGCCCGTTTCATGGACTATTACTCACTATTTTAGGGTCCCGGAGTAATTTCCATGATTGACGAACCCTGGGGTGCATTTACGTGTCGGTCATCAACACTTGCGGTTTTTGTCGATTCTGACACGTTTCATGGACTATTACTCACTGTTTTGGGGTCACAAAGTGATTTCCATGCTTGTTGAACCCCAAGGTGCGCTTACGTGGAGGTCATCAACATTGACAGTTTTAGCCGATTCTGGC
>NW_025228669.1:10702-11345 GCF_018294505.1 Triticum aestivum
TTGTTGAAAAACAAGGTGCGCTTACGTGTTGGTCATCGACACTGACAGTTTTGGCCGATTCTGGGCCGTTTTGTGGACTATTACTAACTGTTTTGGGGTCCCAGAGTGACTTCCACGATTAACGAACCCCGGGGTGCATTTACGCGTTGGTCATCAACACTCGTGGTTTTTGTCGATTCTGACCCGTTTCGTGGACTATTACTCATCGTTTTCGGGTCCCGAAGTGATTTCCATGCTTGTTGAACAACAAGGTGCGCTTACGTGTAGGTCATCAACATTGACTGTCTTGGCCGATTCTGGCCCGTTTCGTGGACTATCACTCACTATTTTGGGGTCTCTTAGTGACTTCCACGATTAACGAACCCTGGGGTGCGTTTACGTGTCGGTCATCAACACTCGCAGTTTTGGCAGATTCTCGCCCGTTTCATGGACTATTACTCACTGTTTTGGTGTCCCGGAGTGATTTCCATGATTAACGAACCCTGGGGTGTGTTTACGTGCCGATCAATAACATTAACAGTTTTTATCGATTCTGACCCATTTCATGGACTATTACTCACCGTTTTGGGGTCACAAAGTGATTTCCATGCTTGTGGAACTGCAAGGTGCACTTACATGTCGGTCATCAATACTCATAATTTTG
>NW_025228669.1:14817-19210 GCF_018294505.1 Triticum aestivum
TCATCAACACTCGCAGTTTTTGTTGTTTCTGAACCGTTTCATGGACTATTACTCACCGTTTTGGGGTCACAAAGTGATTTCCATGCATGTTGAACTCCAAGGTGCAATTACGTGTCGGTCATTAACACTCAAAGTTTTGGCCGATTCCGGCCCGTTTCCTGGACTATTACTCACTATTTTAGGGTCCCGGAGTAATTTCCATGATTAACGAACCCTGGGGTGCGTTTACGTGTCGGTTATCAACACTCGTGGTTTTTGTCGATTCTGACCTGTTTCGTGGACTATTAATCACCGTTTTGGGGTCACAAAGTGATTTCCGTGCTTGTTGAACCCCAAGGTGCGCTTACGTGGAGGTCATCAACATTGACAGTTTTGGCCGATTCTGGCCCGTTCCGTGGACTATTAGTCACTGTTTTGGGGTCTCAGAGTGACTTCCATGATTAATGAACCCTAGGGTGCTATTACGTGCCGGTCATCAACACTAGCAGTTTTGGCCGATTCTGGCCCATTTCGTGGACTAATACTCACTGTTTTGGGCGCCCGGAGTGATTTCCACGATTAACGAACCCTGTGGTGCGTTAACGTGTCGGTCATCAACACTCGCGGTTTTTGTCGATTCCGACCCGTTTCGTGGACTATTACTCACCGTTTTGTGGTCCCGAAGTGATTTCCATGCTTGTTGAAAAACAAGGTGCGCTTACGTGTTGGTCATCGACACTGACAGTTTTGGCCGATTCTGGGCCGTTTTGTTGACTATTACTAATTGTTTTGGGGTCCCGGAGTGACTTCCACGATTAACGAACCCCGGGGTGCATTTACGCGTCGGTCATCAACACTCGTGGTTTTTGTCGATTCTGACCCGTTTCGTGTACTATTACTCATCGTTTTGGGGTCCCAAAGTGATTTCCATGCTTGTTGAACAACAAGGTGCGCTTACGTGTAGGTCATCAACATTGACAGTTTTGGCCGGTTCTGGCCCGTTTCATGGACTATTACTCACTGTTTTGGGGTCACAAAGTGATTTCCATGCTTGTTGAACCCCAAGGTGCGCTTACGTGGAGGTCATCAACATTGACAGTTTTAGCCGATTCTGGCCCGTTCCGTGGACTATTACTTACTGTTTTGGGGTCTCGGAGTGACTTCCACGATTAATGAACCCTGGGGTGCTATTACGTGTCGGTCATCAACACTCGCAGTTTTGGCCGATTCTGCCCATTTCGTGGACTAATACTCACTGTTTTGGGGGCCCGAAGTGATTTCCATGATTAACGAACCCTGGGGTGCGTTTACGTGCCGATCAATAACATTAACAGTTTTTATCGATTCTGACCCATTTCATGGACTATTACTCACCGTTTTGGGGTCACAAAGTGATTTCCATGCTTGTGGAACTGCAAGGTGCACTTACATGTCGGTCATCAATACTCATAATTTTGGCCGATTCTGGCCCGTTTCATGGACTATTACTCACTATTTTAGGGTCCCGGAGTAATTTCCATGATTGACGAACCCTGGGGTGCATTTACGTGTCGGTCATCAACACTTGCGGTTTTTGTCGATTCTGACACGTTTCATGGACTATTACTCACTGTTTTGGGGTCACAAAGTGATTTCCATGCTTGTTGAACCCCAAGGTGCGCTTACGTGGAGGTCATCAACATTGACAGTTTTAGCCGATTCTGGCCCGTTCCGTGGACTATTACTTACTGTTTTGGGGTCTCGGAGTGACTTCCACAATTAATGAACCCTGGGATGCTATTACGTGTCGGTCATCAACACTCGCAGTTTTGGCCGATTCTGCCCATTTCGTGGACTAATAAACAATGTTTTGGGGGCCCGAAGTGATTTCCATGATTAACGAACCCTGGGGTGCGTTTACGTGTCGGTCATCAACACTTGCGGTTTTTGTCGATTCTGACCCGTTTCGTGGACTATTACTCACCGTTTTGGGGTCCCGAAGTGATTTCCATGCTTGTTGAAAAACAAGGTGCGCTTACGTGTTGGTCATCGACACTGACAGTTTTGGCCGATTCTGGCCCGTTTTGTGGACTATTACTAACTTTTCTGGGGTCCCGGAGTGACTTCCACGATTAACGAACCCCGGGGTGCATTTACGTGTCGGTCATCGACACTCGCGGTTTTTGTCGATTCTGACCCGTTTCGTGGACTATTACTCATCGGTTTGGGGTCCCGAAGTGATTTCCATGCTTGTTGAAAATCAAAGTGCGCTTACGTGTTGGTCATCGACACTGACAGTTTTGGCCGATTCTGGCCCGTTTCATGGACTATTACTCACTGTTTTGGGGTCCCGGAGTGATTTCCATGATTAACGAACCCTGGGGTGCGTTTACGTGTCGGTCATCAACACTCGCAGTTTTTGTTGATTCTGAACCGTTTCATGGACTATTACTCACCGTTTTGGGGTCACAAAGTGATTACCATGCATGTTGAACTCCAAGGTGCACTTACGTGTCGGTCATTAACACTCAAAGTTTTGGCCGATTCCGGCCCGTTTCCTGGACTATTACTCACTATTTTAGGGTCCCGGAGTAATTTCCATGATTAACGAACCCTGGGGTGCGTTTACGTGTCGGTTATCAACACTCGCGGTTTTTGTCGATTCTGACCTGTTTCGTGGACTATTAATCACCGTTTTGGGGTCACAAAGTGATTTCCGTGCTTGTTGAACCCCAAGGTGCGCTTACGTGGAGGTCATCAACATTGACAGTTTTGGCCGATTCTGGCCCGTTCCGTGGATTATTAGTCACTGTTTTGGGGTCTCAGAGTGACTTCCATGATTAATGAACCCTAGGGTGCTATTACGTGCCGGTCATCAACACTAGCAGTTTTGGCCGATTCTGGCCCATTTCGTGGACTAATACTCACTGTTTTGGGCGCCCGGAGTGATTTCCACGATTAACGAACCCTGTGGTGCGTTAACGTGTCGGTCATCAACACTCGCGGTTTTTGTCGATTCTGACCCGTTTCGTGGACTATTACTCACCGTTTTGTGGTCCCGAAGTGATTTCCATGCTTGTTGAAAAACAAGGTGCGCTTACGTGTTGGTCATCGACACTGACAGTTTTGGCCGATTCTGGGCCGTTTTGTGGACTATTACTAACTGTTTTGGGGTCCCGGAGTGACTTCCACGATTAACGAACCCCGGGGTGCATTTACGCGTCGGTCATCAACACTCGTGGTTTTTGTCGATTCTGACCCGTTTCGTGGACTATTACTCATTGTTTTGGGGTCCCGAAGTGATTTCCATGCTTGTTGAACAACAAGGTGCGCTTACGTGTAGGTCATCAACATTGACAGTCTTGGCCGATTCTGGCCCGTTTCGTGGACTATCACTCACTATTTTGGGGTCTCGTAGTGACTTCCACGATTAACGAACCCTGGGGTGCGTTTCTGTGTCGGTCATCAACACTCGCAGTTTTGGCCGATTCTCGCCCGTTTCATGGACTATTACTCACTGTTTTGGTGTCCCGAAGTGATTTCCATGATTAACGAACCCTGGGGTGCGTTTACGTGCCGGTCAATAACATTAACAGTTTTTGTCGATTCTGACCCGTTTCATGGACTATTACTCACCGTTTTGGGGTCACAAATTGATTTCCATGCTTGTGGAACTCCAAGGTGCACTTACATGTCGGTCATCAATACTCATAATTTTGGCCGATTCTGGCCCGTTTCATGGACTATTACTCACTATTTTAGGGTCCCGGAGTAATTTCCATGATTAACGAACCCTGGGGTGCATTTACGTGTTGGTCATCAACACTCACGGTTTTTGTCGATTCTGACACGTTTCGTGGACTATTACTCACTGCTTTGGGGTCACAAAGTGATTTCCATGCTTGTTGAACCCCAAGGTGCGCTTACGTGGAGGTCATCAACATTGACAGTTTTAGCCGATTTTGGCCTGTTCCGTGGACTATTACTCACTGTTTTGGGGTCTCGAAGTGACTTCCACGATTAATGAACCCTTGGGTGCTATTATGTGTCGGTCATCAACACTCGCAGTTTTGGCCGATTCTTCCCATTTCGTGGACTAATACTCACTGTTTCGGGGGCCCGAAGTGATTTCCATGATTAACTAACCCTGGGGTGCGTTTACGTGTCTGTCATCAACACTCGCGGTTTTTGTCGATTCTGACCCGTTTCGTGGACTATTACTCACCGTTTTGGGGTCCCGAAGTGATTTCCATGCTTGTTGAAAAACAAGGTGCGCTTACGTGTTGGTCATCGACACTAACAGTTTTGGCCGATTCTGGCCCGTTTTGTGGACTATTACTAACTGTTCTGGGGTCCCAGAGTGACTTCCACGATTAACGAACCCCGGGGTGCATTTACGTGTCGGTCATTGACACTCGCGGTTTTTGTCGATTCT
>NW_025228669.1:22975-24722 GCF_018294505.1 Triticum aestivum
TACTCATCGGTTTGGGGTCCCAAAGTGATTTCCATCCTTGTTGAAAAACAAGGTGCGCTTACGTGTAGGTCATCGACACTGATAGTTTTGGCCGATTCTGGCCCGTTTCATGGACTATTACTCACTGTTTTGGTGT
The DNA here is from genome assembly GCF_018294505.1 of Triticum aestivum. NCBI lineage: Eukaryota > Viridiplantae > Streptophyta > Magnoliopsida > Poales > Poaceae > Triticum > Triticum aestivum. Next base: position 23,112 of record NW_025228669.1, read on the forward strand.
CCCGGAGTGACTTCCACGATTAACGAACCCCGGGGTGCATTTACGTCTCGGTCATCAACACTCGTGGTTTTTGTCGATTCTGACCCGTTTCGTGTACTATTACTCATCGTTTTGGGGTCCCAAATGATTTCCATGCTTGTTGAACAACAAGGTGCGCTTACGTGTAGGTCATCAACATTGACAGTTTTGGCCGGTTCTGGCCCGTTTCATGGACTATTAGTCACTGTTTTGGGGTCACAAAGTGATTTCCATGCTTGTTGAACCCCAAGGTGCGCTTACGTGGAGGTCATCAACATTGACAGTTTTAGCCGATTCTGACCCGTTCCGTGGACTATTACTTACTGTTTTGGGGTCTCGGAGTGACTTCCACGATTAATGAACCCTGGGGTGCTATTACGTGTCGGTCATCAACACTCGCAGTTTTGGGCGATTCTGCCCATTTCGTGGACTAATACTCACTGTTTTGGGGGCCCGAAGTGATTTCCATGATTAACGAACCCTGGGGTGCGTTTACGTGTCGGTCATCAACACTCGCGGTTTTTGTCGATTCTGACCCGTTTCGTGGACTATTACTCACCGTTTTGGGGTCCCGAAGTGATTTCCATGCTTGTTGAAAACAAGGTGCGCTTACGTGTTGGTCATCGACACTGACAGTTTTGGCCGATTCTGGCCCGTTTTGTGGACTATTACTAACTTTTCTGGGGTCCCGGAGTGACTTCCACGATTAACGAACCCCGGGGTGCATTTACGTGTCGGTCATGGACACTCGCGGTTTTTGTCGATTCTGACCCGTTTCGTGGACTATTACTCATCGGTTTGGGGTCCCGAAGTGATTTCCATGCTTGTTGAAAATCAAAGTGCGCTTACGTGTTGGTCATCGACACTGACAGTTTTGGCCGATTCTGGCCCGTTTCATGGACTATTACTCACTGTTTTGGGGTCCCGGAGTGATTTCCATGATTAACGAACCCTGGGGTGCGTTTACGTGTCGGTCATCAACACTCGCAGTTTTTGTTGATTCTGAACCGTTTCATGGACTATTACTCACCGTTTTGGGGTCACAAAGTGATTACCATGCATGTTGAACTCCAAGGTGCACTTACGTGTCGGTCATTAACACTCAAAGTTTTGGCCGATTCCGGCCCGTTGCCTGGACTATTACTCACTATTTTAGGGTCCCGGAGTAATTTCCATGATTAACGAACCCTGGGGTGCGTTTACGTGTCGGTTATCAACACTCGCGGTTTTTGTCGATTCTGACCTGTTTCGTGGACTATTAATCACCGTTTTGGGGTCACAAAGTGATTTCCGTGCTTGTTGAACCCCAAGGTGCGCTTACGTGGAGGTCATCAACATTGACAGTTTTGGCCGATTCTGGCCCGTTCCGTGGACTATTAGTCACTGTTTTGGGGTCTCAGAGTGACTTCCATGATTAATGAACCCTAGGGTGCTATTACGTGCCGGTCATCAACACTAGCAGTTTTGGCCGATTCTGGCCCATTTCGTGGACTAATACTCACTGTTTTGGGCGCCCGGAGTGATTTCCACGATTAACGAACCCTGTGGTGCGTTAACGTGTCGGTCATCAACACTCGCGGTTTTTGTCGATTC
>NW_025228669.1:26474-26841 GCF_018294505.1 Triticum aestivum
TGTTTTGGGGTCTCGAAGTGACTTCCACGATTAATGAACCCTTGGGTGCTATTATGTGTCGGTCATCAACACTCGCAGTTTTGGCCGATTCTTCCCATTTCGTGGACTAATACTCACTGTTTCGGGGGCCCGAAGTGATTTCCATGATTAACTAACCCTGGGGTGCGTTTACGTGTCTGTCATCAACACTCGCGGTTTTTGTCGATTCTGACCCGTTTCGTGGACTATTACTCACCGTTTTGGGGTCCCGAAGTGATTTCCATGCTTGTTGAAAAACAAGGTGCGCTTACGTGTTGGTCATCGACACTAACAGTTTTGGCCGATTCTGGCCCGTTTTGTGGACTATTACTAACTGTTCTGGGGTCCC
>NW_025228669.1:28741-36424 GCF_018294505.1 Triticum aestivum
CGGTGTAATTTCCATGATTAATGAACACTGGGGTGCGTTTACGTGTCGGTCATCAACACTCGCGGTTTTTGTCGATTCTGACCCGTTTCATGGACTATTACTCACCGTTTTGGGGTCACAAAGTGATTTCCATGCTTGTTGAACCCCAAGGTGCGCTTACGTGGAGGTCATCAACATTGATAGTTTTGGCCGATTCTGGCCCATTCCGTGGACAATTACTCACTGTTTTGGGGTCTCGAAGTGACTTCCATGATTAATGAACCCTGGGGTGCTATTACATGTTTGTCATCAACAATAGCAGTTTTGGTCGATTCTGGCCCATTTCGTGGACTAATACTCACTGTTTTGGGGGTCCGGAGTGATTTCCACGATTAATGAACCCTGGGGTGCGTTTACGTGTCGGTCATCAACACTCGCGGTTTTTGTCGATTCTGACCCGTTTCGTAGACTATAACTCACTATTTTGAGGTCCCGAAGTGATTTCCATGCTTGTTCAAAAACAAGGTGCGCTTACGTGTTGGTCATCGACACTGACAGTTTTGGCCGATTCTGGGCCGTTTTGTGGACTATTACTAACTATTTTGGGGTCCCGGAGTGACTTCCACGATTAACGAACCCCGGGGTGCATTTACGCGTCGGTCATCGACACTCGCGGTTCTTGTCGATTCTGACCCGTTTCGTGGACTATTACTCATCGTTTTCGGGTCTCGAAGTGATTTCCATGCTTGTTGAACAACAAGGTGCGCTTATGTGTAGGTCATCAACATTGACTGTCTTGGCCGATTCTGGCCCGTTTCGTGGACTATCACTCACTATTTTGGGGTCTCGTAGTGACTTCCACGATTAACGAACCCTGGGGTGCGTTTACGTGTCGGTCATCAACACTCGCAGTTTTGGCCGATTCTCGCCCGTTTCATGGACTATTACTCACTGTTTTGGTGTCCCGGAGTGATTTCCATGATTAACGAACCCTGGGGTGCGTTTACGTGCCGATCAATAACATTAACAGTTTTTATCGATTCTGACCCATTTCATGGACTATTACTCACCGTTTTGGGGTCACAAAGTGATTTCCATGCTTGTGGAACTGCAAGGTGCACTTACATGTCGGTCATCAATACTCATAATTTTGGCCGATTCTGGCCCGTTTCATGGACTATTACTCACTATTTTAGGGTCCCGGAGTAATTTCCATGATTGACGAACCCTGGGGTGCATTTACGTGTCGGTCATCAACACTTGCGGTTTTTGTCGATTCTGACACGTTTCATGGACTATTACTCACTGTTTTGGGGTCACAAAGTGATTTCCATGCTTGTTGAACCCCAAGGTGCGCTTACGTGGAGGTCATGAACATTGACAGTTTTAGCCGATTCTGGCCCGTTCCGTGGACTATTACTTACTGTTTTGGGGTCTCGGAGTGACTTCCACGATTAATGAACCCTGGGGTGCTATTACGTGTCGGTCATCAACACTCGCGGTTTTTGTCGATTCTGACCCGTTTCGTGGACTATTACTCACCGTTTTGGGGTCCCGAAGTGATTTCCATGCTTGTTGAAAAACAAGGTGCGCTTACGTGTTGGTCATCGACACTGACAGTTTTGGCCGATTCTGGCCCGTTTTGTGGACTATTACTAACTTTTCTGGGGTCCCGGAGTGACTTCCACGATTAACGAACCCCGGGGTGCATTTACGTGTCGGTCATCGACACTCGCGGTTTTTGTCGATTCTGACCCGTTTCGTGGACTATTACTCATCGGTTTGGGGTCCCGAAGTGATTTCCATGCCTGTTGAATATCAAAGTGCGCTTACGTGTTGGTCATCGACACTGACAGTTTTGGCCGATTCTGGCCCGTTTCATGGACTATTACTCACTGTTTTGGGGTCCCGGAGTGATTTCCATGATTAACGAACCCTGGGGTGCGTTTACGTGTCGGTCATCAACACTCGCAGTTTTTGTTGATTCTGAACCGTTTCATGGACTATTACTCACCGTTTTGGGGTCACAAAGTGATTACCATGCATGTTGAACTCCAAGGTGCACTTACGTGTCGGTCATTAACACTCAAAGTTTTGGCCGATTCCGGCCCGTTTCCTGGACTATTACTCACTATTTTAGGGTCCCGGAGTAATTTCCATGAGTAACGAACCCTGGGGTGCGTTTACGTGTCGGTTATCAACACTCGCGGTTTTTTGTCGATTCTGACCTGTTTCGTGGACTATTAATCACCGTTTTGGGGTCACAAAGTGATTTCCGTGCTTGTTGAACCCCAAGGTGCGCTTACGTGGAGGTCATCAACATTGACAGTTTTGGCCGATTCTGGCCCGTTCCGTGGACTATTAGTCACTGTTTTGGGGTCTCAGAGTGACTTCCATGATTAATGAACCCTAGGGTGCTATTACGTGCCGGTCATCAACACTAGCAGTTTTGGCCGATTCTGGCCCATTTCGTGGACTAATACTCACTGTTTTGGGCGCCCGGAGTGATTTCGACGATTAACGAACCCTGTGGTGCGTTAACGTGTCGGTCATCAACACTCGCGGTTTTTGTCGATTCTGACCCGTTTCGTGTACTATTACTCATCGTTTTGGGGTCCCAAAGTGATTTCCATGCTTGTTGAACAACAAGGTGCGCTTACGTGTAGGTCATCAACATTGACAGTTTTGGCCGGTTCTGGCCCGTTTCGTGGACTATCACAAACTATTTTGGGGTCTCGCATTGACTTCCACGATTAACAAACCCTGGGGTGCGTTTACGTGTCGGTCATCCACACTCGCAGTTTTGGCCGATTCTGACCCGTTTCATGGACTATTACTCACCGTTTTGGGGTCACAAAGTGATTTCCATGCTTGTTGAACTCCAAGGTGCACTTACGTGTCGGTCATCAACACTCATAGTTTTGGCCGATTCCGGCCCGTTTCATGGACTATTACTCACTGTTTTGGGGTCTCGGAGTGACTTCCACGATTAATGAACCCTGGAGTGCTATTACACGTCGGTCATCAACAATAGCAGTTTTGGCCGATTCTGGCCTATTTCGTGGACTATTACTAACTGTTTTGGGGTCCCGGAGTGACTTCCACGATTAACGAACCCCGGGGTGCATTTACGTGTCGGTCATCGACACTCGCGGTTTTTGTCGATTCTGACCCGTTTCGTGGACTATTACTCATCGTTTGGGGGTCCCAAAGTGATTTCCATGCTTGCTGAACAACATGGTGCGCTTATGTGTAGGTCATCAACATTGACAGTTTTGGCCGGTTCTGGCCCGTTTCGTGGACTATCACTCACTATTTTGGGGTCTCGCAGTGACTTCCATGATTAACGAACCCTGGGGTGTATTTACGTGTCGGTCATCCACACTCGCAGTTTTGGCCGATTCTGGCCCGTTTTAAGGACTATTACTCACTATTTTGGTGTCCCGGAGTGATTTCAATGATTAACGAACCCTAGGGTGCGTTTACGTGCCGGTCATCAACACTCGCAGTTTTTGTCGATTCTGACCCGTTTCATGGACTATTACTCACCATTTTGGGGTCACAAAGTGATTTCCACGCTTGTTGAACTCCAAGGTGCACTTACGTGTCGGTCATCAACACTCATAGTTTTGGCCGATTCTGGCCCGTTTCATGGACTATTACTCACTATTTTAGGGTCCCGGTGTAATTTCCATGATTAATGAACACTGGGGTGCGTTTACGTGTCGGTCATCAACACTCGCGGTTTTTGTCGATTCTGACCCGTTTCATGGACTATTACTCACCGTTTTGGGGTCACAAAGTGATTTCCATGCTTGTTGAACCCCAAGGTGCGCTTACGTGGAGGTCATCAACATTGATAGTTTTGGCCGATTCTGGCCCATTCCGTGGACAATTACTCACTGTTTTGGGGTCTCGAAGTGACTTCCATGATTAATGAACCCTGGGGTGCTATTACATGTTTGTCATCAACAATAGCAGTTTTGGTCGATTCTGGCCCATTTCGTGGACTAATACTCACTGTTTTGGGGGTCCGGAGTGATTTCCACGATTAATGAACCCTGGGGTGCGTTTACGTGTCGGTCATCAACACTCGCGGTTTTTGTCGATTTTGACCCGTTTCGTGGACTATTACTCACCGTTTTGGGGTCCCGAAGTGATTTCCGTGCTTGTTGAAAAACAAGGTGCGCTTACGTGTTGGTCATCGACACTGACAGTTTTGGCCGATTCTGGCCCGTTTTGTGGACTATTACTAACTCTTTTGGGGTCCCGGAGTGACTTCCACGATTAATGAACCCCGGGGTGCATTTACGCGTCGGTCATCAACACTCGCGTTTTTTGTCGATTCTGACACGTTTCGTGGACTATTACTCATAGTTTTGGGGTCCCGAACTGATTTCCATGCTTGTTGAACAACATGGTGCGCTTACGTGTAGGCCATCAACATTGACAGTTTTGGCCGATTCTGGCCCGTTTCGTGGACTATCACTCACTATTTTGGGGTCTCGCAGTGACTTCCACGATTAACGAACCCTGGCGTGCGTTTACGTGTCGGTCATCAACTCGCAGTTTTGACCGATTCTGGCCCGTTTCATGGACTATTACTCACTGTTTTGGGTCCCGGAGTGATTTCCATGATTAATGAACCCTTGGGTGCGTTTACGTGCCGGTCATCAACACTCGCAGTTTTTGTCGATTCTGACCCGTTTCATGGACTATTACTCACCGGTTTGGGGTCACAAAGTGATTTCCATGCTTGTTAAACTCCAAGATGCACTTACGTGTCGGTCGTCAACACTCATAGTTTTGGCCGATTCTGGCCCGTTTCATGGACTATTACTCACTATTTTAGGGTCCCGGAGTAATTTCCATGATTAACGAACCCTGGGGTGCGTTTACGTGTCGGTCGTCAACACTCACGGTTTTTGTCGATTCTGACCCGTTTCGTGGACTATTACTCACCGTTTTGGGGTCAGAAAGTGATTTCCATGCTTGTTGAACCCCAAGGTGCGCTTACGTGGAGGTCATCAACATTGACAGTTTTGGCCGATTCTGGCCCGTTCCGTGGACTATTACTCACTGTTTCGGGGTCTCGGGGTGACTTCCACGATTAATGAACCCTGGGGCGCTATTACGTGTCGGTCATCAACACTAGCAGTTTTGGCCGATTTTGGCCCATTTCATGGACTAATACTCACTGTTTTGGGGCCCTGAGTGATTTCCAGGATTAACGAACCCTGGGGTGCGTTTACGTGTCGGTCATCAACACTCGCGGTTTTTGTCGATTCTGACCCGTTTCGTAGACTATAACTCACTGTTTTGTGGTCCCGAAGTGATTTCCATGCTTGTTGAAAAACAAGGTGCGCTTACGTGTTGGTCATCGACACTGACAGTTTTGGCCGATTCTGGGCCGTTTTGTGGACTATTACTAACTGTTTTGGGGTCCCGGAGTGACTTCCACGATTAACGAACCCCGGGGTGCATTTACGCGTCGGTCATCAACACTCGTGGTTTTTGTCGATTCTGACCCGTTTCGTGGACTATTACTCATTGTTTTGGGGTCCCGAAGTGATTTCCATGCTTGTTGAACAACAAGGTGCGCTTACGTGTAGGTCATCAACATTGACAGTCTTGGCCGATTCTGGCCCGTTTCGTGGACTATCACTCACTATTTTGGGGTCTCGTAGTGACTTCCACGATTAACGAACCCTGGGGTGCGTTTCTGTGTCGGTCATCAACACTCGCAGTTTTGGCCGATTCTCGCCCGTTTCATGGACTATTACTCACTGTTTTGGTGTCTCGAAGTGATTTCCATGATTAACGAACCCTGGGGTGCGTTTACGTGCCGGTCAATAACATTAACAGTTTTTGTCGATTCTGACCCGTTTCATGGACTATTACTCACCATTTTGGGGTCACAAAGTGATTTCCACGCTTGTTGAACTCCAAGGTGCACTTACGTGTCGGTCATCAACACTCATAGTTTTGGCCGATTCTGGCCCGTTTTAAGGACTATTACTCACTATTTTAGGGTCCCGGTGTAATTTCCATGATTAATGAACACTGGGGTGCGTTTACGTGTCGGTCATCAACACTCGCGGTTTTTGTCGATTCTGACCCGTTTCATGGACTATTACTCACCGTTTTGGGGTCACAAAGTGATTTCCATGCTTGTTGAACCCCAAGGTGCGCTTACGTGGAGGTCATCAACATTGATAGTTTTGGCCGATTCTGGCCCATTCCGTGGACAATTACTCACTGTTTTGGGGTCTCGAAGTGACTTCCATGATTAATGAACCCTGGGGTGCTATTACATGTTTGTCATCAACAATAGCAGTTTTGGTCGATTCTGGCCCATTTCGTGGACTAATACTCACTGTTTTGGGGGTCCGGAGTGATTTCCACGATTAATGAACCCTGGGGTGCGTTTACGTGTCGGTCATCAACACTCGCGGTTTTTGTCGATTCTGACCCGTTTCGTAGACTATAACTCACTATTTTGAGGTCCCGAAGTGATTTCCATGCTTGTTGAAAAACAAGGTGCGCTTACGTGTTGGTCATCGACACTGACAGTTTTGGCCGATTCTGAGCCGTTTTGTGGACTATTACTAACTATTTTGGGGTCCCGGAGTGACTTCCACGATTAACGAACCCCGGGGTGCATTTACGCGTCGGTCATCAACACTCGTGGTTTTTGTCGATTCTGACCCGTTTCGTGGACTATTACTCATCGTTTTCGGGTCTCGAAGTGATTTCCATGCTTGTTGAACAACAAGGTGCGCTTATGTGTAGGTCATCAACATTGACTGTCTTGGCCGATTCTGGCCCGTTTCGTGGACTATCACTCACTATTTTGGGGTCTCGTAGTGACTTCCACGATTAACGAACCCTGGGGTGCGTTTACGTGTCGGTCATCAACACTCGCAGTTTTGGCCGATTCTCGCCCGTTTCATGGACTATTACTCACTGTTTTGGTGTCCCGGAGTGATTTCCATGATTAACGAACCCTGGGGTGCGTTTACGTGCCGATCAATAACATTAACAGTTTTTATCGATTCTGACCCATTTCATGGACTATTACTCACCGTTTTGGTGTCACAAAGTGATTTCCATGCTTGTGGAACTGCAAGGTGCACTTACATGTCGGTCATCAATACTCATAATTTTGGCTGATTCTGGCCCGTTTCATGGACTATTACTCACTATTTTAGGGTCCCGGAGTAATTTCCATGATTGACGAACCCTGGGGTGCATTTACGTGTCGGTCATCAACACTTGCGGTTTTTGTCGATTCTGGCACGTTTCATGAACTATTACTCACTGTTTTGGGGTCACAAAGTGATTTCCATGCTTGTTGAACCCCAAGGTGCGCTTACGTGGAGGTCATGAACATTGACAGTTTTAGCCGATTCTGGCCCGTTCCGTGGACTATTACTTACTGTTTTGGGGTCTCGGAGTGACTTCCACGATTAATGAACCCTGGGGTGCTATTACGTGTCGGTCATCAACACTCGCGGTTTTTGTCGATTCTGACCCGTTTCGTGGACTATTACTCACCGTTTTGGGGTCCCGAAGTGATTTCCATGCTTGTTGAAAAACAAGGTGCGCTTACGTGTTGGTCATCGACACTGACAGTTTTGGCCGATTCTGGCCCGTTTTGTGGACTATTACTCATCGTTTTCGGGTCTCGAAGTGATTTCCATG
>NW_025228669.1:40224-42113 GCF_018294505.1 Triticum aestivum
TGGTCTCCAAACCAAATATTTTGAAGTCAAGTTGTGAAAGCATAGTATAGCGGCGAGACAATGCATCAGCAATAACATTTTCTTTTCCCTTCTTGTGTTTAATGACATAAGGAAAAGTCTCAATGAATTCAACCCATTTAGCATGTCTACGATTCAGTTTAGCTTGACTTTTAATATGTTTCAAAGATTCATGATCAGAATGTATAACAAATTCTTTGGGCCATAAATAATGTTGCCATGTTTCTAAAGTCCGAACAAGAGCATATAATTCTTTATCATAAGTAGAATAATTCAGACTAGGCCCACTCAATTTTTCAGAAAAGTATGCAACAGGTTTGCCATCTTGTAATAACACACCGCCTAATCCAATTCCACTAGCATCACATTCAAGCTCAAAAGTCTTATTAAAATCAGGAAGTTGGAGTAAAGGAGCATGTGTCAACTTATCTTTCAATACCGAGAAGGCTTGCAAAAGGTGCAATGGTGCTGAAATCTCTCACAAAACGCCTATAGAATCTAGCGAGGCCAAGAAAACTCCTCACTTGTGTGACCGTTTTGGGTTGCGGCCAACTCTCAATAGCTTCAATCTTGGCTTTATCAACTTCAATTCCCTGTGGAGTAACAACATAGCCAAGAAAAGATACTCGGTCAGTGCAAAAGGTGCACTTCCCAAGGTTACCAAACAAACGTGCATCACGTAGAGCAATAAAAACAGCACGTAAATGTTCCAAATGTTCTTCCAAAGATCTGCTATAAATCAATATGTCATCAAAGTAAACTACCACAAATCGTCCAATGAAAGCACGTAAAAGTTCGTTCATTAATCTCATGAAAGTACTAGGTGCATTAGTCCCAAAAGGCATGACTAACCACTCATATAATCCAAACTTAGTTTTGAATGTTGTTTTCCATTCATCTCCCAATTTCATACGAATTTGATGGTATCTACTACGCAAATCAACTTTGGAGAATATTGTAGAGCCACTCAATTCATCAAGCATATCATCTAGCCTAGGAATAGGATGACGATAACGAATAGTAATATTATTAATGCCTCTACAATCAACACACATATGTGATGTACCATCCTTTTTCGGCACTAGAATAATAGGAACAGCACAAGGACTAAGGGATTCGCGTATATAACCTTTGTCGAGAAGCTCTTGTACTTGACGCATAATCTCCTTCGTCTCCTCTGGATTGGTACGGTATGGTGCACGGTTTGGCAGTGAAGCACCGGGAATTAAGTCAATCTGATGCTCAATCCCTCGAATAGGCGGTAATCCCGGTGGCACGTCTTGTGGAAAGACGTCAGTGAACTCCTGCAAAATGTTAGTGACAGCAGGAGGCAAAGAGGAAGGCACCTCCTCGAATGAAAATAATGCCTCTTTGCACACAGAAGTATAGCAAACAGATTTGCTAAAATCTAGCTCATCAATATCAGATTTGGTGGCAAATAAACATGCACTTTTCAATTTAATTTCAGAAGCAACACTAGATGGTTTATTATTAGGCTTCATTTGCTGCTCAAATTCTTTTGCCACAATCTGATTTTCACTCTTATTCGTCTCCTGTTTTGCTTTATTAGCTCTATTAATATCATCTTTCAAAATGGAATCAGGAGTCATAGGAAGCAAAGTAATATTTTTATCCTTATGAACAAGAGTATAGTGATTGTTTCTACCATGGTGTACAGAATTTTTATCAAATTGCCATGGTCTACCAAGTAATAAGGAACATGCTTGCATAGGTACCACATCACAATCAACATAATCAGCATATGTAGAGATACTAAAATGCACACGAACAGTACGTGTTACCTTAACCTTGCCGCTGTTGTTGAACCATTGGATGTAGTAAGGATGTGGATGTGGTCTTGTGGTGAGAGA
>NW_025228670.1:0-4404 GCF_018294505.1 Triticum aestivum
TCTCCATGCCGAGGAGGGAGTAGTTCACCCTCGGGGCTGAGGGTATGTACCAGTAGCTATGTGTTTGATCTCTCTCTCTCTCGTGTTCTTGAGGTGGTACGATCTTGATGTATCGCGAGCTTTGCTATTATAGTTGGATCTTATGATGTTTCTCCCCCTCTACTCTCTTGTAATGGATTGAGTTTTCCCTTTGAAGTTATCTTATCGGATTGAGTCTTTAAGGATTTGAGAACACTTGATGTATGTCTTGCATGTGCTTATCTGTGGTCACAATGGGATATTCACGTGATGTACTTGATGTATGTTTTGATGATCAACTTTCGGGTTCAGTGACCTTGTGAACTTATGCATAGGGGTTGGCACACGTTTTCGTCTTGACTCTCCGGTAGAAACTTTGGGGCACTCTTAGAAGTTCTTTGTGTTCGTTGAATAGATGAATCTGAGATTGTGTGATGCATATCGTATAATCATACCCACGGATACATGAGGTGACATTGGAGTATCTAGGTGACATTAGGGTTTTGGTTGATTTGTGTCTTAAGGTGTTATTCTAGTACAAACTCTATGATAGATCGAACGGAAAGAATAGCTTCATGTTATTTTACTACGAACTCTTGAATAGATCGATCAGAAAGGATAACTTTCAGGTGGTTTCGTACCCTACCATAATCTCTTCGTTTGTTCTCCTCTATTAGTGACTTTGGAGTGACTCTTTGTTGCATGTTGAGGGATAGTTATATGATCCAATTATGTTATTATTGTTGAGAGAACTTGCACTAGTGAAAGTATGAACCCTAGGCCTTGTTTCCTAGCATTGCAATACCGTTTACGCTCACTTTTATCGCTTGCTACCTTGCTGTTTTTATAATTTCAGATTACAAAAACCTATATCTACCATCCATATTGCACTTGTGTCACCATATCTTCGCCGAACTAGTGCACCTTTACAATTTACCATCGTATTTGGTTTGTTGAGGGAAATTTGCAACTGTCCTACAAACCTCTGCACTTGGAGGCCCAACAACGTCTACAAGAACAAGGTTGCGTAGTAGACATCAAGTAGTTTCTGGCGCGGTTGCGGGGGAGGTTAGTGCTTGAAGGTATACCTTTAGATCTTGCAATCGAATCTTTTTGTTTCTTGTTTTATCACTAGTTTATTTTATAAAAGAAAAATACAAAAAAATTGAATTGAGGCTGCCTCATATGCTTCATCTTTTTAATATCTTTCATGAGAATAAGGATTCCGATAATTGTGCTCAATTTCTAGAAGAAGAATGCATTAAATGTTTGTCACTAAATATTTGAATGATGAGCATGATTGCAATGTTGTTAGTATGAATTCCTTGAATATCCATAGTACTAATGATGATTGCACTAGTCATGATGAAAATGTCTCTTATAAGCATGTCAATTTTTGTGGGGTGCATAGAGTTTGCAAGTACACACCAAATATGGAAGATAGATTTTGCAAGAGGCATAAGTATTTGGAAACTAAATGGTTGCAAGAAAGGCTAGATGTTTGTGCTGAAAATTTAAAATTTCTTTGCCATCCTTGTGAACTTTGCAATGAACATGATCATTTAAATACCCAATGCAAATTGTTTCATGATCGTATCGTGTCCAAAAGTTGTGATGACTTGATTTCCCTTGCACATCATAATGAACTTAGTTTGCTTTTGGGTTATGAAGAAATGAAATGTATAACTAAGGATATGCCAGAATTTGTCCATGATAAAGTTCTTGATTTTGATCTAGAAGAAATTTTTATGTATTGTGCGGTGAATTGGATTGAAAATCCTTATATTGCTAATTACGTAAAGACAAGAAAACAAATAGAAGATGAAGAGAATACTAATGAAATGGAAGAGACTTCCCAATATCCTCCTATTATTTCTTATGATGAATCAGGTAACGAGGAGGAGCTTTCTATTCAAGCAATCTCATTAATAAGGAGCTCAAAAAAGAGGGTTAGACCCACACATGATGTGAAGAGGAAAAAGAAAAGACGGAGAAGCAAAGGTAGAAAGGTATCCCTCCCAAATGATGTTTCTCCTATTACTCATTGCGATGATGATAATTGCTATACTATTGGTGCTATCCATAGTATTAATTATGAGAGTGATTATGCTTATGATATGAAAAGGCCCAATTTTGGGAATGCTATGTTTGATGAGAATGAAAATTTTGAGAATATATTTGCTGCAATTAATGTTTGTCCCAAGCTTGGGGATGCTATGTTTAATGAAGATGATATTTTTAGCCTCCCAAGTTTTGATGAGCAAATTTATTATGATGATAGCATACCTCCTATTTATGATGGTTATATTGATGAAAGTGGGTTTGGAAGAGTGTCAAATTTAGGAAGTAATGATCCAACTATTTTGGAGGATGTTGAATCTTATTGTGACAATTATAAAAGTCGATTTGGAGAGGTCATGACTTTATTTAGTAATGATTCCACTATCTTGGAAGAGGTTTCAATCGATTATGATGAGAACAAAGTTGCTACTTATGATAATTATTGTGATGACACTTATGCTATAAAAAGTAGTGATGATTATATTTGTAAAACTTGTCATGATTATGATTACCCTTTTTCTGAACATTACTCTTTTAATGTGGAAACAATATATAGTATTCGAGTTTCTTATGATACTCCCACTATTCTGAATGAGAATAATTTTGCTTATGTGGAGAGTAATAAAATTTCTATGCTTGTGATCATGAAAAGAATGCTTTAGGTGCTGGTTATATTTTTGAATTAATTCATGATGCTACTGAAAATTATTATGAGGGAGGAATATATGCTTGTAGGAATTGCAATAATACCAAGTTTCCTCTCTATGTGCTTAAAGTTTAGAAGTTATGCTTGTTTTGCCTTCCTATGCTAGTTGATTATTGTTCCCATAAGTTGTTTGCTCACAAAATCCCTATGCATAGGAAGTGGGTTAGACTTAAATGTGCTATGAATATTCTTCATGATGCTCTCTTTATGTTTCAATTCTTATTTTTTATGTGAGCATCATTGAAATCATCATGCCTAGCTAGGGGCGTTAAACGTTAGTGCTTGTTGGGAGGCAACCCAATTTTATTTTTGTTTCTTGCTTTTTGGTTCTGTTTAGGAATAAATAATCCATCTAGCTTCTTGTTAGATGTGTTTTTGTGTTTTAATTAGTGTTTGTGCCAAGTAGAACCTTTGGGAAGACTTGGGTGAAGTCTTTTTGATCTTGCTGTAAAAAACAGAAACTTTAGCGCTCACGAGATTAGCTACAACTTTTTACTGGAGAGTGCTATTTAGTTGATTCTTTTTGAAGATGATTAATAGATAAATTCCTCACGTCCAGAAATTTATTTTAGAATTTTTGGAGTTCCAGAAGTTTGCGTTAGATACAGATTACTACAGACTGTTCTGTTTTTGACAGATTCTGTTTTTCGTGTGTTGTTTCCTTATTTTGATGAATCTATGGCTAATATCGGAGGTTATGAACCATAGAGAAGTTGTAATACAGTAGGTTTAACACCAATATAAATAAAGAATGAGTTCATTACATCACCTTGAAGTGGTTGTTTGTTTTCTTTCGCTAACGGAGCTCACGAGATTTTCTGTTAAGTTTTATGTTGCGAAGTTTTTTAGTTTTGGGTAAAGATTTGATGGATTATGGAACAAGGAGAGGCAATAGCCTAAGCTGGGGGATGCCCAAGGCACCCCAAGGTAAAATCTAAGGACAACCCAAAAGCCTAAGCTTGGGGATGCCCCGGAAGGCATCCCCTCTTTTGTCTTCGTCCATCGGTAACTTTACTTGGAGCTATATTTTTATTCACCACATCATATGTGTTTT
Source organism: Triticum aestivum (assembly GCF_018294505.1). Taxonomy (NCBI): domain Eukaryota; kingdom Viridiplantae; phylum Streptophyta; class Magnoliopsida; order Poales; family Poaceae; genus Triticum; species Triticum aestivum. Next base: position 3,840 of record NW_025228670.1, read on the forward strand.
GGTTGGAGCGTCTTGTATGATTTGAGTCTTTGGTTTTTAGTTCACAAAAATCATCCTTTCTGTACACACCTTTTGAGAGAGACACAAATTATTCAGAATTTATTAGAATACTCTATGTGCTTCACTTATATCTTTTGAGCTAAACAATTTTGCTCTAGCGCTTCACTTATATCTTTTAGAGCACGGTGGTGGTCATATTTTATAGAAATTATTGATCTCTCATTCTTCACTTATATTATTTTGAGAGTCCCTTAGAACAGCATGGTAATTTGCTTTGGTTATAAAATTAGTCCTAATATGATAGGCATCCAAGATAGATATAATAGAAACTTTCATATAAAAAGTGCATTGAATACTATGAGAAGTTTGATACATGATAATTGTTTTGAGATATGAAGATGGTGATATTAGAGTAATGCTAGTTGAGTAGTTGTGAATTTGAGAAATACTTGTTCTAAAGTTTGTGATTCCCGTAGCATGCACGTATGGTGAACCGTTATGTGATGAAGTCGGAGCATGATTTATTTTATTGATTATATTCCTTATGAGTGGCGGTCGGGGACGA
>NW_025228670.1:5034-5861 GCF_018294505.1 Triticum aestivum
AAAAAAAAGAGAGAAAAAAAAGAGGCCAAAAAAAAGAGAAGGCCCAAATAAAAAAAGAGAAAAAAATGAGAGAAAAAGAGAGAAGGGACAATGTTACTATCCTTTTTCCACACTTGTGCTTCAAAGTAGCACCATGATCTTCATGATAGAGAGTCTCCTATGTTGTCACTTTCATATTCTAGTGGGAATTTTACATTTTAGAACTTGGCTTGCATATTCCAATGATGGGCTTCCTCAAAATGCCCTAGGTCTTCGTGAGCAAGCAAGTTGGATGCACACCCACTTAGTTTCTTTTGTTGAGCTTTCATACACTTATAGCACTAGTGCATCCATTGCATGGCAATCCCTACTCACTCAAATTGATATCTATTGGTGGGCATCTCCATAGCCCATTGATACGCCTAGTTGATGTGAGACTATCTTCTCCTTTTTGTCTTCTCCACAACCACCATTCTATTCCACCTATAGTGCTATGTCCATGGCTCACGCTCATGTATTGCGTGAAGATTGAAAAAGTTTGAGAACATCAAAGTTATGAAACAATTGCTTGGCTTGTCATGGGGTTGTGCATGATTTAAATACTTTGTGTGGTGAAGATAGAGCATAGCCAGACTATATGATTTTGTAGGGATAACTTTCTTTGGCCATGTTATTTTGAGAAGACATGATTGCTTTGATAGGTATGCTTGAAGTATTATTATTTTTATGTCAATATTAAACTTTTGTCTTGAATCTTTCGGATCTGAACATTCATGCCACAATAAAGAAAATTACATTGAAGAATATGCTAAGTAGCATTCCACATCAAAAATTCTGTTTTTATCATT
>NW_025228670.1:6908-7526 GCF_018294505.1 Triticum aestivum
TCTCTCTCTCTCTCTCTCTCTCTCTCGTGTTCTTGAGGTGGTACAATCTTGATGTATCGCGAGCTTTGCTATTATAGTTGGATCTTATGATGTTTCTTCCCCTCTACTCTCTTGTAATGGATTGAGTTTTCCCTTTGAAGTTATCTTATCGGATTGAGTCTATAAGGATTTGAGAACACTTGATGTATGTCTTGCATGTGCTTATCTGTGGTCACAATGGGATATTCACGTGATGTACTTGATGTATGTTTCGGTGATCAACTTGCGGGTTCATTGACCTTGTGAACTTATGTATAGGGGTTGGCACACGTTTTCGTCTTGACTCTCCGGTAGAAACTTTGGGGCACTCTTAGAAGTTCTCTGTGTTGGTTGAATAGATGAATCTGAGATTGTGTGATGCATATCGTATAATCATACCCACGGATACTTGAGGTGACATTGGAGTATCGAGGTGACATTAGGGTTTTGGTTGATTTGTGTCTTAAGGTGTTATTCTAGTACGAACTCTATGATCGAACTGAAAGAATAGCTTCATGTTATTTTACTACGAACTCTTGAATAGATCGATCAGAATGGATAACTTTGAGGTGGTTTCGTACCCTACCATAATCTCTTCGT
>NW_025228670.1:7771-16285 GCF_018294505.1 Triticum aestivum
TGTTCTCCTCTATTAGTGACTTTGGAGTGACTCTTTGTTGCATGTTGAGGGATAGTTATATGATCCAATTATGTTATTATTGTTGAGAGAACTTGCACTAGTGAATGTATGAACCCTAGGCCTTGTTTCCTAGCATTGCAATACCGTTTACGCTCACTTTTATCGCTTGCTACCTTGCTGTTTTTATAATTTCAGATTACAAAAACCTATATCTACCATCCATATTGCACTTGTATCACCATCTCTTCGCCGAACTAGTGCACCTATACAATTTACCATTGTATTGGGTGTGTTGGGGACACAAGAGACTCTTTGTTATTTGGTTACAGGGTTGCTTGAGAGAGACCATCTTCATCCTATGCCTCCCACAGATTGATAAACCTTAGGTCATCCACTTGAGGGAAATTTGCTACTGTCCTACAAACCTCTGCACTTGGAGGCCCAACAACGTCTACAAGAAGAAGGTTGCGTAGTACACATCAGGGTCCTTCCCACACGACCCAGAAACCGTCGCGGATAGGGAGCCTTGATGCATAAAGTTGTCCCTATATAACCGTTTCCGATATCTCGAATATCCCAAACGCTTCATCCTTGCTACTCGTTTGTGCTCGCATTGCCATCGCAGTCGGAGTTTAGTGGATCTGGCTAAAACTAGGCAGATTCCAGGCACGGGAGTTTTCCAGGCAGATTCTAGGCACGGGAGTTTTAAGATGCCTAGCACATCACAAACAGTTCATGATTATAAACCGCGTACGATGGGTAGAGAATCACACACATTTAGTTTTCCTGCACCGTATGTGATAGTGTCTGACATCACACACGCTTTGCAAACGGCTACTGTGTGCATGCTTGCACACGTTTCTTCTCTGTGAACCGTCTCGGATTATGGTGTATATCGCAAACGTTTGTGTTTTACCAACCGTGTGTGCCGTAATGACCTGCACAACGTAACTTCGCCCTAATTTAATTGCTGCTATTTAAAATTGTACCTAATTTAAACTTGAAAGTAGGCTATAGCTTTATTCATATCCATCAGGTTCAAACAACCAATGCATTATTCGATTCACAGGTACATATGTTTAAGAATTACATAAGCACCAAATAAAGAATGATGTACCAGGGTTCTATAGTTGTACTATTACAGATGGTAAAGAAAGAGGCGACAGACATTCCAGTTGCTGAACAAGGTGAAGCGGAATGGCCCTATTGCGCTCTCCTAGATGCAAAAGGCATGCAGGACTCTAGTCCAACCCCTTGTGATGGCCGGCCGCTAATCATGTAGTTTGAGAGGTAATCTTGAGTAAACTGCTTCAGGATCCACTACAAAAGAAAAAAAGATTCAGATATTGTCAGCTAACACAACTCATTACGGGCAGTAAAAAGAAGGCTACAGGGTTCTTACTTACCATCCTGGAGTTCACTGTTGTCTTGCATAAAGTGTAAAGAAATAGTTCGATTGACATCTTTTGACCCATTTTAATAACAATCTTTATAAATTTCCGCACTTGATGCTGGTTCATGAATATCTCATTGCCCCATACGCAGAAAGGGTCGAAGTGTGGATCTTTGGCAATGATCTAAAAGCACCAAGTTAATATTAGAAGCTAAACAACAATTTAAAAATGATGTAGTACAACACTCCATCCATCCCATTATATAAGATTTTATTACATGTATATCTAGACATCATCAGAACATTAAGGTAACACTCTTCCTTGTTGCTATGTAGCCTGGGATTGCATATTTAGTCATTCAGTACAATGCATGTTACTAAACAACAATTGATAAACGAAAAGGCATGTTAACTGCAATATCCTTAACAGCAACCAAATATCGTAATTCATAGTGGTATTGTTGAAACTGTTATTGATGAAATTGAACTGCACGGCAAATAGTTGCACATATAGAGCATCACATTGTGAAGAACTGAAATAAACAAGTCATAAGGACATCTCCAGGCGATCCTTAGAAAGTTAAAGGACTAAAACCCCTAGTGGATATATATATATACTCCAGCAATTTTTGGCCTTTTCTAGTCGATCCCCTAAACTTAAGGTTGTAAACTTCAATTTGATCAAGTTCAAAGCAGGTTCAACCGAAAGTAGCATGCATTCAAACATAAACATAGATAGTTTTGCAGAACCGAACATAAAACATAAATTTAAACTAAGCTAAACTACTTTCGTTCGAAGTAGAGGTCGAGCCAATCCTTCCTCGTCATGTACGGTGTGCCGCCAGCCGGGTCCGGGCCAGTACCGTCGTCGGGGTCGTTGGGGAAGGCACTCCTCCACTTGTCAATGTCGATCTCCTCGTCCTCGGGGCCCACCTTGACGCCTTCCGCGCCGCCGCCGCCTTCGACCTCGTCATCAGAGGAGAGCGTGATAACCACACCGCCCTCCGCGTCGCGGTCCTCACCGCCTTCGACCTCATCATCAGAGGAGAGCGCGATAACCGCGCTGCCCTCTGCGCCGGCAAAGATCGCCCGCTCAGCCTCCACGAGCTCCGGGTGCTGCCGGCGGAGCTCTTGCATGTAGGACTCGTGGGCGGCCTCGGCCTCGAGGCGTTCCCACGCCTCGCGGTCCTCCCATGCCATAGCCGATCTCACCACCCCTCGCTCCAGCGGAACAAGCTCGACCGGACATGTGCCGAAGGGGAAATTGAGCCTAGCCACCGTGCCGTGGTAGCGGACCTGCCAGCGGTCGTACTCCATGGCCGCAAGCTCCGTCGTGTGGAAGCTACCGAGCCACCGGCGGGTGTGGGTCTCTCGATCTGTAATCTCGACGACCCACGTCCCCGACCGCCGCTGCCGGACCCCGAGGTACGACTTAGTCGGCTGACGGGTCCGAGGGAGGACGGGGAAGTCCTCGAACCGGTGTAGGGGCGCGGCGGCGGGCGGATCAGGGAACCGGCGACGGTGGTTCGGCCCCGCGGAGGACGATGGGGACACCTGGGCGGCCACCTTACCCGCGTCGGGCGAAAAGGCCGCGATAAACCTGTTTTTGGCCATTGGCTCCTCGAGCTCCCCGGCACACAGCCAGAGGTTGAGTTTGGAGGCGCCGGCGATGGCGACGACCTAAAATTGGTTTCGAGGGTTGTGTGTGTCTCTGTGAGCATAGAACAACATGAGTGTTCTGTTTAATCTTGGAATTTTTTGGGGTTCGTTTGGCCTTTTTTATACATTAACTGGGTTTTCTAGGCATTTTATGTGCATAATTCAAATTTGAACTACAAGCACATGCTCCAATGCACCAAAGTTTGTTGAAAAATCAAATGTGTGTCCTTGGGTGAATTTCTAGGTCCCATGCAAGAGATGGGAATGAAATTCAAACACCAGGGCACTGTTGATTGCCGGTAAAATGTTGAGATGCCTGGTTTTTAAATTCTAGTAAATCCAAAACTCGTCTGAAATTCATGAAACTTAGCATACTATCATGTAGCGGCATCAACATGATGTGGTAAAAAATCTGTCCCATTTGGGGTCGGTTCGGGTATAAGCTTCTCACAAACCAAATCTTCTCACAACAAACATGATGGTTTCGATATAGGGGAAGTCCCACCTTTGGGGACGAAACGATATCCATTGCCTCTTATTGCTTTCAAATTTTTTTCTCGTGTCAACATAGAACAACAGGAGTGTTGTGTCAATTTTTGAGATTTTTCGGGGTTTGTTTGGACATTTTATGCATTAACTGAGTTTTCAATGCATTTATGTGGATAATTCAAATTTGAACTAGATGCACATGCTCTAGTGCATATAAATTGGTTGAATAATTCAAATCTGTGTCCTTGGGTGCATGCTTAGGTCCCATGCAAGAAATGGGAATGAATTTCAAACACCAGGGCACCGTTGATTGCCGGCAAAACATTGAGATGTCTGGTTTTTAAATTCTAGTAAATCCAAAACTCGTCTGAAATTCATGAAACTTGGCATGCTATCATGGAGCGGCATAAACATGCTGGGGTAAAAAATTATCCCATTTGGGGCAGGTTTGGGTATATGATTCTCACAAACCAGAGCTTCCCACAACAAGCCTGATGGTTTCGGTAGGGAACGTACGTCCCACCTTTGGCGACGAAACGATATCCATTGCCTCTTATTGCTTTCACAAATTTTCTCGTGTCAACATAGAAAACCAGGAGTATTGTGTCAATTCTTGGGATTTTTCGTGGTTCGTTTAGACATTTTATGCATTAACTGAGTTTTCTAGGCATTTTATGTGCATAATTCAACTTTGAACTACATGCACATTCTCCAGTGCATATAAATTGGTTGAAAATCACATGTGTGTCCTTGGGTGCATGCTTAGGTCCCATGCAAGAGACGGGAATGAATTTCAAACACCAGGGCAATGTTGATTGGCCGCCAAACGTTGAGATACCTGGTTTTTAAATTCTGGTAAAACCAAAACTCGTCTGAAATTCATGAAACTTGGGATGCTATCATGGAGCGGCATCAACATGCCATGGTGAAAAATTTGTCCCATTTGGGACAGGTTTGAGTATTAGCTTCTCACAAATCAGAGCTTCTCACAACAAGGATGATGGTTTCGATAGGGAACGTACCACCTTTGGGGACGGGACGATATCCGTTGCCTCTTATTGCTTTCAAAAAAATTCTAGTGTCAACATAGAACAACTGGAGTGTTGGGTTTAATCTTGGACCTTTTCCGGGTTTGTTTGGCCTTTTTTATACATTAACTGGGTTCTTGGCATTTTATGTGCATAATTCAAATTTGAACTACAAGCACATGCTCTAATGCACCAAAGTTGGTTGAAAAATCACATGCTTGTCCTTGGCTGAATTTCTAGGTCCCATGCAAGAGATGGGAATGAAATTCAAACACCAGGGCACTGTTGATTGCAGGCAAAATGTTCATATGCCTTGTTTTTAAATTCTTGTAAACCCAAAACTCGTCTGAATTTCATGAAACTTGGCATACTATCATGGAGCGGCATCAACATGCTGTGGTAAAAAATTTGTCGCTTTAGGGGTAGGTTCGGGTATAAGCTTCTCACAAACCAGAGCTTCTAAAAACAAGCATGATGGTTTCGATATAGGGAACGTCCCACCTTTGGGGACGAAACGATATCCATTGCCTTTTATTGCTTTCAAATTTTTCTCGTGTCAACATAGAACAACAGGAGTGTTGTGTCAATTTTTGGGATTTTTCGGGGTTCGTTTGGACATTTTATGCATTAACTGAGTTTTCAATGCATTTATGTGGATAATTCAAATTTGAACTAGATGCACATGCTCTAGTGCATATAAATTGGTTGAATAATTCAAATCTGTGTCCTTGGGTGCATGTTTAGGTCCCATGCAAGAAATGGGAATGAATTTCAAACACCAGGGCACCGTTGATTGCCGGCAAAACATTGAGATGTCTGGTTTTTAAATTCTAGTAAATCCAAAACTCGTCTGAAATTCATGAAACTTGGCATGCTATCATGGAGCGGCATAAACATGCCGGGGTAAAAAATTATCCCATTTGGGGCAGGTTTGGGTATATGCTTCTCACAAACCAGAGCTTCCCACAAGCCTGATGGTTTCGGTAGGGAACGTACGTCCCACCTTTGGCGACGAAACGATATCCATTGCCTCTTATTGCTTTCACAAATTTTCTCGTGTCAACATAGAAAAACAGGAGTGTTGTGTCAATTCTTGGGATTTTTCGTGGTTCGTTTAGACATTTTATACATTAACTGAGTTTTCTAGGTATTTTATGTGCATAATTCAACTTTGAACTACATGCACATTCTCCAGTGCATATAAATTTGTTGAAAATCACATGTGTGTCCTTGGGTGCATGCTTAGGTCCCATGCAAGAGACGGGAATGAATTTCAAACACCAGGGCAATGTTGATTGGCCGCCAAACGTTGAGATACCTGGTTTTTAAATTCTGGTAAAACCAAAACTCGTCTGAAATTCATGAAACTTGGCATGCTATCATGGAGCGGCATCAACATGCCATGGTGAAAATTTTGTCCCATTTGGGACAGGTTTGAGTATTAGCTTCTCACAAATCTGAGCTTCTCACAACAAGGATGATGGTTTCGATAGGGAACGTACCACCTTTGGGGACGGGACGATATCCGTTCCCTCTTATTGCTTTCAAAAAATTTCTAGTGTCAACATAGAACAACTGGAGTGTTGGGTTTAATCTTGGAACTTTTCCAGGTTTTTTTGGCTTTTTTATACATTAACTGGGTTTTCTAGGCATTTTATGTACATAATTCAAATTTGAACTACAAGCACATGCTCTAATGCACCAAAGTTGGTTGAAAAATCACATGTGTGTCCTTGGGTGAATTTCTAGGTCCCATGCAAGAGATGGGAATGAAATTCAAACACCAGGGCACTGTTGATTGCCGGCAAAATGTTGAGATGCCTTGTTTTTAAATTCTAGTAAATCCAAAACTCGTCTGAAATTCATGAAACTTGGCATACTATCATGGAGCGGCATCAACATGCTGTGGTAAAAAATTTGTCCCTTTAGGGGTAGGTTCGGGTATAAGCTTCTCACAAACCAGAGCTTCTCAAAACAAGCATGACGGTTTCGATATAGGGAACGTCCCACCTTTGGGGACGAAATGATATCCATTTCCTCTTATTGCTTTCAAATTTTTTCTCGTGTCAACATAGAACAACAGGAGTGTTGTGTCAATTTTTGGGATTTTTCGGGGTTCGTTTGGACATTTTATGCATTAACTGAGTTTTCAATGCATTTATGTGCATAATTCAAGTTTGAACTGGATGCACATGCTCTAGTGCATATAAATTGGTTGAAAAATGAAATATGTGTCCTTGGGTGCATGCTTAGGTCCCATGCAAGAAATGGGAATGAATTTCAAACACCATGGCACCGTTGATTGCCGGCAAAACATTGAGATGTCTGGTTTTTAAATTCTAGTAAATCCAAAACTCGTCTGAAATTCATGAAACTTAGCATGCTATCATGGAGCGGCATAAACATGCCGGGGTAAAAAATTATCCCATTTGGGGCAGGTTTGGGTATATGCTACTCACAAACCAGAGCTTCTCACAACAAGCCTGATGGTTTCGGTAGGGAACGTACGTCCCACCTTTGGGGACGAAATGATATCCATTACCTCTTATTGCTTTCACAAATTTTCTCGTGTCAACATAGGACAACAGGAGTGTTGTGTCAATTCTTGGGATTTTTCGTGGTTCGTTTAGACTTTTTTATGCATCAACTGAGTTTTCTAGGCATTTGATGTGCATAATTCAAATTTGAACTACATGCAGATTCTCCAGTGCATATAAATTGGTTGAAAATCACATGTGTGTCCTAGGGTGCATGCTTAGGTCCCATGCAAGAGAAGGGAATGAATTTCGAACACCAGGGCAATGTTGATCTGCCGCCAAATGTTGAGATACCTGGTTTTTAAATTCTGGTAAAACCAAAACTCGTCTGAAATTCATTGAACTTGGCATGCTATCATGGAGCGGCATCAATATGCCATGGTGGAAATTTTGTCCCATTTGGGACAGGTTTGGGTATAAACTTCTCACAAACCAGAGCTTCTCACAACAAGGATGATGGTTTCGATAGGGAACGTACCACCTTTGGGGAGGGGACGATATCCGTTGCCTCTTATTGCTTTCAAAAAAATTCTAGTGTCAACATAGAACAACTGGAATGTTGTGTTTAATATTGGAATTTTTCTGGGTTTGTTTGGCCTTTTTTATACATTAACTGGGTTTTCTAGGCATTTTATGTGCATAATTCAAATTTGAACTACAAGCACATGCTCCAATGCACTAAAGTTGGTTGAAAAATCACATCTGTGTCCTTGGGTGAATTTTTAGGTCCCATGCAAGAGATGGGAATGAAATTCAAACACCGGGGCACTTTTGATTGCCGGCAAAACGTTGAGATGCCTGGTTTCTAAATTCTAGTAAATCCAAAACTCGTCTGAAATTCATGAAACTTGGCATGCTATGATGGAGCGGCATCAACATGCCGTGGTAAAAAATTTGTCCCATTTGGGGCAGGTTCGGGTATAAGCTTCTCACAAACCAGAGCTTCTCACAACAAGCATGATGATTTCGATATAGGGAACGTCCCACCTTTGGGGACGAAACGATATCCATTGCCTCTTATTGCTTTCAAATTTTTTCTCGTGTCAACATAGAACAACATGAGTGTTGTGTAAATTTTCGGGATTTTTCGGGGTTCGTTTGGACATTTTATGCATTAACTGAGTTTTCAATGCATTTATGTGCATAATTCAAATTTGAACTAGATGCAGATGCTCTAGTGCATATAAATTGGTTGAAAAATCAAATATGTGTCCTTGGGTGCATGCTTAGGTCCCATGCAAGAAATGGGAATGAATTTGAAACACCACGACACCGTTGATTGCCGGCAAAACATTGAGATGCCTGGTTTTTAAATTCTAGTAAATCTGAAACTCGTCTCAAATTCATGATACTTGACATGCTACCATGGAGCGGCATAAATATGGCGGGGTAAAAAATTTATCCCATC
>NW_025228670.1:17040-42109 GCF_018294505.1 Triticum aestivum
GGGGCAGGCTTGGGTATATGCTTCTCACAAACCACAGAGCCTGATGGTTTCGGTAGGGAACATACGTCCCACCTTTGGGGACGAAACGATATCCACTGCCTCTTATTGCTTTCAAAAAAATTCTCGTGTGAACATAGAACAACAGGAGTGTTGTGTTAATTTTTGGGATTTTTGGGGGTTCCTTTCGACATTTTTATGCATTAACTGAGTTTTTTAGGCATTTTATGTGCATAATTCAAATTTGAACTACATGCACATGCTCCAATGCATATCAATTGGTCGAAAAACCACATGTGTGTCCTTGGGTGGATCCTTAGGTCCCATGCAAGAGACGGAATGAATTTCAAACACCAGGGCAATGTTGATCTGTCGCCAAATGTTGAGAAACCTGGTTTTTAAATTCTGGTAAAACCAAAACTCGTCTGAAACTCGTTAAACTTGGCATGCTATCATGGAGCGGCATAAATATGCCATGGTGGAAATTTTGTCCCATTTGGGACAGGTTTGGGTATAAACTTCTCACAAACCAGAGCTTCTCACAACAAGGATGATGGTTTCGATAGGGAACGTACCACCTTTGGGGACGGGACGATATCCGTTGCCTCTTATTGCTTTCAAAAAAATTCTAGTGTCAACATAGAACAACTGGAGTGTTGTGTTTAATATTGGAATTTTTCTGGGTTTGTTTGGCCTTTTTTATACATTAACTGGGTTTTCTAGGCATTTTATGTGCATAATTCAAATTTGAACTACAAGCACATGCTCCAATGCACTAAAGTTGGTTGAAAAATCACATCTGTGTCCTTGGGTGAATTGTTAGGTCCCATGCAAGAGATGGGAATGAAATTCAAACACCGGGGCACTTTTGATTGCCGGCAAAACGTTGAGGTGCCTGGTTTCTAAATTATAGTAAATCCAAAACTCGTCTGAAATTCATGAAACTTGGCATGCTATGATGGAGCGGCATCAACATGCCGTGGTAAAAACTTTGTCCCATTTGGGGCAGGTTCGGGTATAAGCTTCTCACAAACCAGAGCTTCTCACAACAAGCATGATGATTTCGATATAGGGAACGTCCCACCTTTGGGGACGAAACGATATCCATTGCCTCTTATTGCTTTCCAATTTTTTCTCGTGTCAACATAGAACAACAGGAGTGTTGTGTCAATTTTTGGGATTTTTCGGGGTTCGTTTGGACATTTTATGCATTAACTGAGTTTTCAATGCATTTATGTGCATAATTCAAATTTGAACTAGATGCAGATGCTCTAGTGCATATAAATTGGTTGAAAAATCAAATATGTGTCCTTGGGTGCATGCTTAGGTCCCATGCAAGAAATGGGAATGAATTTGAAACACCACGACAACGTTGATTGCCGGCAAAACATTGAGATGCCTGGTTTTTAAATTCTAGTAAATCTGAAACTCGTCTCAAATTCATGATACTTGACATGCTACCATGGAGCAGCATAAATATGGCGGGGTAAAAAATTTATCCCATTTGGGGCAGGTTTGGGTATATGCTTCTCACAAACCACAGAGCCTGGTGGTTTCGGTAGGGAACATACGTCCCACCTTTGGGGACGAAACGATATCCACTGCCTCTTATTGCTTTCAAAAAAAAATCTCGTGTTAACATAGAACAACAGGAGTGTTGTGTTTAATATTGGAATTTTTCTAGGTTTGTTTGGCCTTTTTTATACATTAACTGGGTTTTCTAGGCATTTTATGTGCATAATTCAAATTTGAACTACAAGCACATGCTCCAATGCACTAAAGTTGGTTGAAAAATCACATCTGTGTCCTTGGGTGAATTTTTAGGTCCCATGCAAGAGATGGGAATGAAATTCAAACACCAGGGCACTTTTGATTGCCGGCAAAACGTTGAGATGCCTGGTTTCTAAATTCTAGTAAATCCAAAACTCGTCTGAAATTCATGATACTTGGCATGCTATGATGGAGCGGCATCAACATGCCGTGGTAAAAAATTTGTCCCATTTGGGGCAGGTTCGGGTATAAGCTTCTCACAAACCAGAGTTTCTCACAACAAGCATGATGATTTCGATATAGGGAACGTCCCACCTTTGGGGACGAAACGATATCCATTGCCTCTTATTGCTTTTAAATTTTTTCTCGTGTCAACATAGAACAACAGGAGTGTTGTGTCAATTTTTGGGATTTTTCGGGGTTCGTTTGGACATTTTATGCATTAACTGAGTTTTCAATGCATTTATGTGCATAATTCAAATTTGAACTAGATGCAGATGCTCTAGTGCATATAAATTGGTTAAAAAACAAATATGTGTCCTTGGGTGCATGCTTAGGTCCCATGCAAGAAATGGGAATGAATTTGAAACACCACGACACCGTTGATTGCCGGCAAAACATTGAGATGCCTGGTTTTTAAATTCTAGTAAATCTGAAACTCGTCACAAATTCATGATACTTGACATGCTACCATGGAGCGGCATAAATATGGCGGGGTAAAATTTTTATCCCATTTGGGGCAGGTTTGGGTATATGCTTCTCACAAACCACAGAGCCTGATGGTTTCGGTAGGGAACATACGTCCCACCTTTGGGGACGAAACGATATCCACTGCCTCTTATTGCTTTCAAAAAAATTCTCGTGTTAACACAGAACAACAGGAGTGTTGTGTTAATTTTTGGGATTTTTGGGGGTTTGTTTCGACATTTTTATGCATTAACTGAGTTTTTTAGGCATTTTATGCGCATAATTCAAATTTGAACTACATGCACATGCTCCAATGCATATTAATTGGTCGAAAAACCACATGTGTGTCCTTGGGTGCATCCTTAGGTCCCATGCAAGAGATGGAATGAATTTCAAACACCAGGGCAATGTTGATCTGCCGCCAAATGTTGAGATACCTGGTTTTTAAATTCTGGTAAAACCAAAACTCGTCTGAAATTCATTAAACTTGGCATGCTATCATGGAGCGGCATCAATATGCCATGGTGGAAATTTTGTCCCATTTGGGACAGGTTTGGGTATAAACTTCTCACAAACCAGAGCTTCTCACAACAAGGATGATGGTTTCGATAGGGAACGTACCACCTTTGGGGACGGGAAGATATCCGTTGCCTCTTATTGCTTTCAAAAAAATTCTAGTGTCAACATAGAACAACTGGAGTGTTGTGTTTAATATTGGAATTTTTCTGGGTTTGTTTGGCCTTTTTTATACATTAACTGGGTTTTCTAGGCATTTTATGTGCATAATTCAAATTTGAACTACAAGCACATGCTCCAATGCACTAAAGTTGGTTGAAAAATCACATCTGTGTCCTTGGGTGAATTTTTAGGTCCCATGCAAGAGATGGGAATGAAATTCAAACACCGGGGCACTTTTGATTGCCGGCAAAACGTTGAGGTGCCTGGTTTCTAAATTATAGTAAATCCAAAACTCGTCTGAAATTCATGAAACTTGGCATGCTATGATGGAGCGGCATCAACATGCCGTGGTAAAAACTTTGTCCCATTTGGGGCAGGTTCGGGTATAAACTTCTCACAAACCAGAGCTTCTCACAACAAGCATGATGATTTCGATATAGGGAACGTCCCACCTTTGGGGACGAAACGATATCCATTGCCTCTTATTGCTTTCAAATTTTTTCTCGTGTCAACATAGAACAACAGGAGTGTTGTGTCAATTTTTGGGATTTTTCGGGGTTCGTTTGGACATTTTATGCATTACCTGAGTTTTCAATGCATTTATGTGCATAATTCAAATTTGAACTAGATGCAGATGCTCTAGTGCATATAAATTGGTTGAAAAATCAAATATGTGTCCTTGGGTGCATGCTTAGGTCCCATGCAAGAAATGGGAATGAATTTGAAACACCACGACACCGTTGATTGCCGGCAAAACGTTGAGATGCCTGGTTTTTAAATTCTAGTAAATCTGAAACTCGTCTCAAATTCATGATACTTGACATGCTACCATGGAGCAGCATAAATATGGCGGGGTAAAAAATTTATCCCATTTGGGGCAGGTTTGGGTATATGCTTCTCACAAACCACAAAGCCTGGTGGTTTCGGTAGGGAACATACGTCCCACCTTTGGGGACGAAACGATATCCACTGCCTCTTATTGCTTTCAAAAAAAAATCTCGTGTTAACATAGAACAACAGGAGTGTTGTGTTAATTTTTCGGATTTTTGGGGGTTCATTTCGACATTTTTATGCATTAACTGAGTTTTTTAGTCATTTTATATGCATAATTCAAATTTGAACTACATGCACATGCTCAATTGCATATCAATTGGTCGAAAAACCACATGTGTGTCCTTGGGTGGATCCTTAGGTCCCATGCAAGAGACGGAATGAATTTCAAACACCAGGGCAATGTTGATCTGCCGCCAAATGTTGAGATACCTGGTTTTTAAATTCTGGTAAAACCAAAACTCGTCTGAAATTCATTAAACTTGGCATGCTATCATGGAGCGGCATAAATATGCCATGGTGGAAATTTTGTCCCATTTGGGATAGGTTTGGGTATAAACTTCTCACAAACCAGAGCTTCTCACAACAAGGATGATGGTTTCGATAGGGAACGTACCACCTTTGGGGACGGGACGATATCCGTTGCCTCTTATTGCTTTCAAAAAAATTCTAGTGTCAACATAGAACAACTGGAGTGTTGTGTTTAATATTGGAATTTTTCTGGGTTTGTTTGGCCTTTTTTATACATTAACTGGGTTTTCTAGGCATTTTATGTGCATAATTCAAATTTGAACTACAAGCACATGCTCCAATGCACTAAAGTTGGTTGAAAAATCACATCTGTGTCCTTGGGTGAATTTTTAGGTCCCATGCAAGAGATGGGAATGAAATTCAAACACCGGGGCACTTTCGATTGCCGGCAAAACGTTGAGGTGCCTGGTTTCTAAATTATAGTAAATCCAAAACTCGTCTGAAATTCATGAAACTTGGCATGCTATGATGGAGCGGCATCAACATGCCGTGGTAAAAACTTTGTCCCATTTGGGGCAGGTTCGGGTATAAGCTTCTCACAAACCAGAGCTTCTCACAACAAGCATGATGATTTCGATATAGGGAACATCCCACCTTTGGGGACGAAACGATATCCATTGCCTCTTATTGCTTTCCAATTTTTTCTCGTGTCAACATAGAACAACAGGAGTGTTGTGTCAATTTTTGGGATTTTTCGGGGTTCGTTTGGACATTTTATGCATTAACTGAGTTTTCAATGCATTTATGTGCATAATTCAAATTTGAACTAGATGCAGATGCTCTAGTGCATATAAATTGGTTGAAAAATCAAATATGTGTCCTTGGGTGCATGCTTAGGTCCCATGCAAGAAATGGGAATGAATTTGAAACACCACGACAACGTTGATTGCCGGCAAAACATTGAGATGCCTGGTTTTTAAATTCTAGTAAATCTGAAACTCGTCTCAAATTCATGATACTTGACATGCTACCATGGAGCAGCATAAATATGGCGGGGTAAAAAATTTATCCCATTTGGGGCAGGTTTGGGTATATGCTTCTCACAAACCACAGAGCCTGGTGGTTTCGGTAGGGAACATACGTCCCACCTTTGGGGACGAAACGATATCCACTGCGTCTTATTGCTTTCAAAAAAAAATCTCGTGTTAACATAGAACAACAGGAGTGTTGTGTTTAATATTGGAATTTTTCTGGGTTTGTTTGGCCTTTTTTATACATTAACTGGGTTTTCTAGGCATTTTATGTGCATAATTCAAATTTGAACTACAAGCACATGCTCCAATGCACTAAAGTTGGTTGAAAAATCACATCTGTGTCCTTGGGTGAATTTTTAGGTCCCATGCAAGAGATGGGAATGAAATTCAAACACCAGGGCACTTTTGATTGCCGGCAAAACGTTGAGATGCCTGGTTTCTAAATTCTAGTAAATCCAAAACTCGTCTGAAATTCATGATACTTGGCATGCTATGATGGAGCGGCATCAACATGCCGTGGTAAAAAATTTGTCCCATTTGGGGCAGGTTCGGGTATAAGCTTCTCACAAACCAGAGTTTCTCACAACAAGCATGATGATTTCGATATAGGGAACGTCCCACCTTTGGGGACGAAACGATATCCATTGCCTCTTATTGCTTTCAAATTTTTTCTCGTGTCAACATAGAACAACAGGAGTGTTGTGTCAATTTTTGGGATTTTTCGGGGTTCGTTTGGACATTTTATGCATTAACTGAGTTTTCAATGCATTTATGTGCATAATTCAAATTTGAACTAGATGCAGATGCTCTAGTGCATATAAATTGGTTAAAAAACAAATATGTGTCCTTGGGTGCATGCTTAGGTCCCATGCAAGAAATGAGAATGAATTTGAAACACCACGACACCGTTGATTGCCGGCAAAACATTGAGATGCCTGGTTTTTAAATTCTAGTAAATCTGAAACTCGTCACAAATTCATGATACTTGACATGCTACCATGGAGCGGCATAAATATGGCGGGGTAAAATTTTTATCCCATTTGGGGCAGGTTTGGGTATATGCTTCTCACAAACCACAGAGCCTGATGGTTTCGGTAGGGAACATACGTCCCACCTTTGGGGACGAAACGATATCCACTGCCTCTTATTGCTTTCAAAAAAATTCTCGTGTTAACACAGAACAACAGGAGTGTTGTGTTAATTTTTGGGATTTTTGGGGGTTTGTTTCGACATTTTTATGCATTAACTGAGTTTTTTAGGCATTTTATGCGCATAATTCAAATTTGAACTACATGCACATGCTCCAATGCATATTAATTGGTCGAAAAACCACATGTGTGTCCTTGGGTGCATCCTTAGGTCCCATGCAAGAGATGGAATGAATTTCAAACACCAGGGCAATGTTGATCTGCCGCCAAATGTTGAGATACCTGGTTTTTAAATTCTGGTAAAACCAAAACTCGTCTGAAATTCATTAAACTTGGCATGCTATCATGGAGCGGCATCAATATGCCATGGTGGAAATTTTGTCCCATTTGGGACAGGTTTGGGTATAAACTTCTCACAAACCAGAGCTTCTCACAACAAGGATGATGGTTTCGATAGGGAACGTACCACCTTTGGGGACGGGAAGATATCCGTTGCCTCTTATTGCTTTCAAAAAAATTCTAGTGTCAACATAGAACAACTGGAGTGTTGTGTTTAATATTGGAATTTTTCTGGGCTTGTTTGGCCTTTTTTATACATTAACTGGGTTTTCTAGGCATTTTATGTGCATAATTCAAATTTGAACTACAAGCACATGCTCTAATGCACTAAAGTTGGTTGAAAAATCACATCTGTGTCCTTGGGTGAATTTTTAGGTCCCATGCAAGAGATGGGAATGAAATTCAAACACCGGGGCACTTTTGATTGCCGGCAAAACGTTGAGGTGCCTGGTTTCTAAATTATGGTAAATCCAAAACTCGTCTGAAATTCATGAAACTTGGCATGCTATGATGGAGCGGCATCAACATGCCGTGGTAAAAACTTTGTCCCATTTGGGGCAGGTTCGGGTATAAGCTTCTCACAAACCAGAGCTTCTCACAACAAGCATGATGATTTCGATATAGGGAACGTCCCACCTTTGGGGACGAAACGATATCCATTGCCTCTTATTGCTTTCAAATTTTTTCTCGTGTCAACATAGAACAACAGGAGTGTTGTGTCAATTTTTGGGATTTTTCGGGGTTCGTTTGGACATTTTATGCATTAACTGAGTTTTCAATGCATTTATGTGCATAATTCAAATTTGAACTAGATGCAGATGCTCTAGTGTATATAAATTGGTTGAAAAATCAAATATGTGTCCTTGGGTGCATGCTTAGGTCCCATGCAAGAAATGGGAATGAATTTGAAACACCACGACACCGTTGATTGCCGGCAAAACATTGAGATGCCTGGTTTTTAAATTCTAGTAAATCTGAAACTCGTCTCAAATTCATGATACTTGACATGCTACCATGGAGCAGCATAAATATGGCGGGGTAAAAAATTTATCCCATTTGGGGCAGGTTTGGGTATATGCTTCTCCCAAACCACAAAGCCTGGTGGTTTCGGTAGGGAATATACGTCCCACCTTTGGGGACGAAACGATATCCACTGCCTCTTATTGCTTTCAAAAAAAAATCTCGTGTTAACATAGAACAACAGGAGTGTTGTGTTAATTTTTCGGATTTTTGGGGGTTCATTTCGACATTTTTATGCATTAACTGAGTTTTTTAGTCATTTTATATGCATAATTCAAATTTGAACTACATGCACATGCTCAATTGCATATCAATTGGTCGAAAAACCACATGTGTGTCCTTGGGTGGATCCTTAGGTCCCATGCAAGAGACGGAATGAATTTCAAACACCAGGGCAATGTTGATCTGCCGCCAAATGTTGAGATACCTGGTTTTTAAATTCTGGTAAAACCAAAACTCGTCTGAAATTCATTAAACTTGGCATGCTATCATGGAGCGGCATAAATATGCCATGGTGGAAATTTTGTCCCATTTGGGATAGGTTTGGGTATAAACTTCTCACAAACCAGAGCTTCTCACAACAAGGATGATGGTTTCGATAGGGAACGTACCACCTTTGGGGACGGGACGATATCCGTTGCCTCTTATTGCTTTCAAAAAAATTCTAGTGTCAACATAGAACAACTGGAGTGTTGTGTTTAATATTGGAATTTTTCTGGGTTTGCTTGGCCTTTTTTATACATTAACTGGGTTTTCTAGGCATTTTATGTGCATAATTCAAATTTGAACTACAAGCACATGCTCCAGTGCACTAAAGTTGGTTGAAAAATCACATCTGTGTCCTTGGGTGAATTTTTAGGTCCCATGCAAGAGATGGGAATGAAATTCAAACACCGGGGCACTTTTGATTGCCGGCAAAACGTTGAGATGCCTGGTTTCTAAATTCTAGTAAATCCAAAACTCGTCTGAAATTCATGAAACTTGGCATGCTATGATGGAGCGGCATCAACATGCCGTGGTAAAAAAATTGTCCCATTTGGGGCAGGTTCGGGTATAAGCTTCTCACAAACCAGAGCTTCTCACAACAAGCATGATGATTTCGATATAGGGAACGTCCCACCTTTGGGGACGAAACGATATCCATTGCCTCTTATTGCTTTCAAATTTTTTCTCGTGTCAACATAGAACAACAGGAGTGTTGTGTCAATTTTTGGGATTTTTCGGGGTTCGTTTGGACATTTTATGCATTAACTGAGTTTTCAATGCATTTATGTGCATAATTCAAATTTGAACTAGATGCAGATGCTCTAGTGCATATAAATTGGTTGAAAAATCAAATATGTGTCCTTGGGTGCATGCTTAGGTCCCATGCAAGAAATGGGAATGAATTTGAAACACCACGACAACGTTGATTGCCGGCAAAACATTGAGATGCCTGGTTTTTAAATTCTAGTAAATCTGAAACTCGTCTCAAATTCATGATACTTGACATGCTACCATGGAGCAGCATAAATATGGCGGGGTAAAAAATTTATCCCATTTGGGGCAGGTTTGGGTATATGCTTCTCACAAACCACAGAGCCTGGTGGTTTCGGTAGGGAACATACGTCCCACCTTTGGGGACGAAACGATATCCACTGCGTCTTATTGCTTTCAAAAAGAAATCTCGTGTTAACATAGAACAACAGGAGTGTTGTGTTTAATATTGGAATTTTTCTGGGTTTGTTTGGCCTTTTTTATACATTAACTGGGTTTTCTAGGCATTTTATGTGCATAATTCAAATTTGAACTACAAGCACATGCTCCAATGCACTAAAGTTGGTTGAAAAATCACATCTGTGTCCTTGGGTGAATTTTTAGGTCCCATGCAAGAGATGGGAATGAAATTCAAACACAAGGGCACTTTTGATTGCCGGCAAAACGTTGAGATGCCTGGTTTCTAAATTCTAGTAAATCCAAAACTCGTCTGAAATTCATGATACTTGGCATGCTATGATGGAGCGGCATCAACATGCCGTGGTAAAAAATTTGTCCCATTTGGGGCAGGTTCGGGTATAAGCTTCTCACAAACCAGAGTTTCTCACAACAAGCATGATGATTTCGATATAGGGAACGTCCCACCTTTGGGGACGAAACGATATCCATTGCCTCTTATTGCTTTCAAATTTTTTCTCGTGTCAACATAGAACAACAGGAGTGTTGTGTCAATTTTTGGGATTTTTCGGGGTTCGTTTGGACATTTTATGCATTAACTGAGTTTTCAATGCATTTATGTGCATAATTCAAATTTGAACTAGATGCAGATGCTCTAGTGCATATAAATTGGTTAAAAAACAAATATGTGTCCTTGGGTGCATGCTTAGGTCCCATGCAAGAAATGAGAATGAATTTGAAACACCACGACACCGTTGATTGCCGGCAAAACATTGAGATGCCTGGTTTTTAAATTCTAGTAAATCTGAAACTCGTCACAAATTCATGATACTTGACATGCTACCATGGAGCGGCATAAATATGGCGGGGTAAAATTTTTATCCCATTTGGGGCAGGTTTGGGTATATGCTTCTCACAAACCACAGAGCCTGATGGTTTCGGTAGGGAACATACGTCCCACCTTTGGGGACGAAACGATATCCACTGCCTCTTATTGCTTTCAAAAAAATTCTCGTGTTAACACAGAACAACAGGAGTGTTGTGTTAATTTTTGGGATTTTTGGGGGTTTGTTTCGACATTTTTATGCATTAACTGAGTTTTTTAGGCATTTTATGCGCATAATTCAAATTTGAACTACATGCACATGCTCCAATGCATATTAATTGGTCGAAAAACCACATGTGTGTCCTTGGGTGCATCCTTAGGTCCCATGCAAGAGATGGAATGAATTTCAAACACCAGGGCAATGTTGATCTGCCGCCAAATGTTGAGATACCTGGTTTTTAAATTCTGGTAAAACCAAAACTCGTCTGAAATTCATTAAACTTGGCATGCTATCATGGAGCGGCATCAATATGCCATGGTGGAAATTTTGTCCCATTTGGGACAGGTTTGGGTATAAACTTCTCACAAACCAGAGCTTCTCACAACAAGGATGATGGTTTCGATAGGGAACGTACCACCTTTGGGGACGGGAAGATATCCGTTGCCTCTTATTGCTTTCAAAAAAATTCTAGTGTCAACATAGAACAACTGGAGTGTTGTGTTTAATATTGGAATTTTTCTGGGCTTGTTTGGCCTTTTTTATACATTAACTGGGTTTTCTAGGCATTTTATGTGCATAATTCAAATTTGAACTACAAGCACATGCTCTAATGCACTAAAGTTGGTTGAAAAATCACATCTGTGTCCTTGGGTGAATTTTTAGGTCCCATGCAAGAGATGGGAATGAAATTCAAACACCGGGGCACTTTTGATTGCCGGCAAAACGTTGAGGTGCCTGGTTTCTAAATTATGGTAAATCCAAAACTCGTCTGAAATTCATGAAACTTGGCATGCTATGATGGAGCGGCATCAACATGCCGTGGTAAAAACTTTGTCCCATTTGGGGCAGGTTCGGGTATAAGCTTCTCACAAACCAGAGCTTCTCACAACAAGCATGATGATTTCGATATAGGGAACGTCCCACCTTTGGGGACGAAACGATATCCATTGCCTCTTATTGCTTTCAAATTTTTTCTCGTGTCAACATAGAACAACAGGAGTGTTGTGTCAATTTTTGGGATTTTTCGGGGTTCGTTTGGACATTTTATGCATTAACTGAGTTTTCAATGCATTTATGTGCATAATTCAAATTTGAACTAGATGCAGATGCTCTAGTGTATATAAATTGGTTGAAAAATCAAATATGTGTCCTTGGGTGCATGCTTAGGTCCCATGCAAGAAATGGGAATGAATTTGAAACACCACGACACCGTTGATTGCCGGCAAAACATTGAGATGCCTGGTTTTTAAATTCTAGTAAATCTGAAACTCGTCTCAAATTCATGATA
Organism: Triticum aestivum; assembly: GCF_018294505.1. NCBI lineage: Eukaryota > Viridiplantae > Streptophyta > Magnoliopsida > Poales > Poaceae > Triticum > Triticum aestivum. The sequence goes on from NW_025228670.1 coordinate 29,003, forward strand.
CTTGACATGCTACCATGGAGCAGCATAAATATGGCGGGGTAAAAAATTTATCCCATTTGGGGCAGGTTTGGGTATATGCTTCTCCCAAACCACAAAGCCTGGTGGTTTCGGTAGGGAATATACGTCCCACCTTTGGGGACGAAACGATATCCACTGCCTCTTATTGCTTTCAAAAAAAAATCTCGTGTTAACATAGAACAACAGGAGTGTTGTGTTAATTTTTCGGATTTTTGGGGGTTCATTTCGACATTTTTATGCATTAACTGAGTTTTTTAGTCATTTTATATGCATAATTCAAATTTGAACTACATGCACATGCTCAATTGCATATCAATTGGTCGAAAAACCACATGTGTGTCCTTGGGTGGATCCTTAGGTCCCATGCAAGAGACGGAATGAATTTCAAACACCAGGGCAATGTTGATCTGCCGCCAAATGTTGAGATACCTGGTTTTTAAATTCTGGTAAAACCAAAACTCGTCTGAAATTCATTAAACTTGGCATGCTATCATGGAGCGGCATAAATATGCCATGGTGGAAATTTTGTCCCATTTGGGATAGGTTTGGGTATAAACTTCTCACAAACCAGAGCTTCTCACAACAAGGATGATGGTTTCGATAGGGAACGTACCACCTTTGGGGACGGGACGATATCCGTTGCCTCTTATTGCTTTCAAAAAAATTCTAGTGTCAACATAGAACAACTGGAGTGTTGTGTTTAATATTGGAATTTTTCTGGGTTTGCTTGGCCTTTTTTATACATTAACTGGGTTTTCTAGGCATTTTATGTGCATAATTCAAATTTGAACTACAAGCACATGCTCCAGTGCACTAAAGTTGGTTGAAAAATCACATCTGTGTCCTTGGGTGAATTTTTAGGTCCCATGCAAGAGATGGGAATGAAATTCAAACACCGGGGCACTTTTGATTGCCGGCAAAACGTTGAGATGCCTGGTTTCTAAATTCTAGTAAATCCAAAACTCGTCTGAAATTCATGAAACTTGGCATGCTATGATGGAGCGGCATCAACATGCCGTGGTAAAAAAATTGTCCCATTTGGGGCAGGTTCGGGTATAAGCTTCTCACAAACCAGAGCTTCTCACAACAAGCATGATGATTTCGATATAGGGAACGTCCCACCTTTGGGGACGAAACGATATCCATTGCCTCTTATTGCTTTCAAAATTTTTCTCGTGTCAACATAGAACAACAGGAGTGTTGTGTCAATTTTTGGGATTTTTCGGGGTTCGTTTGGACATTTTATGCATTAACTGAGTTTTCAATGCATTTATGTGCATAATTCAAATTTGAACTAGATGCAGATGCTCTAGTGCATATAAATTGGTTGAAAAATCAAATATGTGTCCTTGGGTGCATGCTTAGGTCCCATGCAAGAAATGGGAATGAATTTGAAACACCACGACAACGTTGATTGCCGGCAAAACATTGAGATGCCTGGTTTTTAAATTCTAGTAAATCTGAAACTCGTCTCAAATTCATGATACTTGACATGCTACCATGGAGCAGCATAAATATGGCGGGGTAAAAAATTTATCCCATTTGGGGCAGGTTTGGGTATATGCTTCTCACAAACCACAGAGCCTGGTGGTTTCGGTAGGGAACATACGTCCCACCTTTGGGGACGAAACGATATCCACTGCCTCTTATTGCTTTCAAAAAAAAATCTCGTGTTAACATAGAACAACAGGAGTGTTGTGTTTAATATTGCAATTTTTCTGGGTTTGTTTGGCCTTTTTTATACATTAACTGGGTTTTCTAGGCATTTTATGTGCATAATTCAAATTTGAACTACAAGCACATGCTCCAATGCACTAAAGTTGGTTGAAAAATCACATCTGTGTCCTTGGGTGAATTTTTAGGTCCCATGCAAGAGATGGGAATGAAATTCAAACACCAGGGCACTTTTGATTGCCGGCAAAACGTTGAGATGCCTGGTTTCTAAATTCTAGTAAATCCAAAACTCGTCTGAAATTCATGATACTTGGCATGCTATGATGGAGCGGCATCAACATGCCGTGGTAAAAAATTTGTCCCATTTGGGGCAGGTTCGGGTATAAGCTTCTCACAAACCAGAGTTTCTCACAACAAGCATGATGATTTCGATATAGGGAACGTCCCACCTTTGGGGACGAAACGATATCCATTGCCTCTTATTGCTTTTAAATTTTTTCTCGTGTCAACATAGAACAACAGGAGTGTTGTGTCAATTTTTGGGATTTTTCGGGGTTCGTTTGGACATTTTATGCATTAACTGAGTTTTCAATGCATTTATGTGCATAATTCAAATTTGAACTAGATGGAGATGCTCTAGTGCATATAAATTGGTTAAAAAACAAATATGTGTCCTTGGGTGCATGCTTAGGTCCCATGCAAGAAATGGGAATGAATTTGAAACACCACGACACCGTTGATTGCCGGCAAAACATTGAGATGCCTGGTTTTTAAATTCTAGTAAATCTGAAACTCGTCACAAATTCATGATACTTGACATGCTACCATGGAGCGGCATAAATATGGCGGGGTAAAATTTTTATCCCATTTGGGGCAGGTTTGGGTATATGCTTCTCACAAACCACAAAGCCTGATGGTTTCGGTAGGGAACATACGTCCCACCTTTGGGGACGAAACGATATCCACTGCCTCTTATTGCTTTCAAAAAAATTCTCGTGTTAACACAGAACAACAGGAGTGTTGTGTTAATTTTTGGGATTTTTGGGGGTTCGTTTCAACATTTTTATGCATTAACTGAGTTTTTTAGGCATTTTATGCGCATAATTCAAATTTGAACTACATGCACATGCTCCAATGCATATTAATTGGTCGAAAAACCACATGTGTGTCCTTGGGTGCATCCTTAGGTCCCATGCAAGAGATGGAATGAATTTCAAACACCAGGGCAATGTTGATCTGCCGCCAAATGTTGAGATACCTGGTTTTTAAATTCTGGTAAAACCAAAACTCGTCTGAAATTCATTAAACTTGGCATGCTATCATGGAGCGGCATCAATATGCCATGGTGGAAATTTTGTCCCATTTGGGACAGGTTTGGGTATAAACTTCTCACAAACCAGAGCTTCTCACAACAAGGATGATGGTTTCGATAGGGAACGTACCACCTTTGGGGACGGGAAGATATCCGTTGCCTCTTATTGCTTTCAAAAAAATTCTAGTGTCAACATAGAACAACTGGAGTGTTGTGTTTAATATTGGAATTTTTCTGGGTTTGTTTGGCCTTTTTTATACATTAACTGGGTTTTCTAGGCATTTTATGTGCATAATTCAAATTTGAACTACAAGCACATGCTCCAATGCACTAAAGTTGGTTGAAAAATCACATCTGTGTCCTTGGGTGAATTTTTAGGTCCCATGCAAGAGATGGGAATGAAATTCAAACACCGGGGCACTTTTGATTGCCGGCAAAACGTTGAGGTGCCTGGTTTCTAAATTATAGTAAATCCAAAACTCGTCTGAAATTCATGAAACTTGGCATGCTATGATGGAGCGGCATCAACATGCCGTGGTAAAAACTTTGTCCCATTTGGGGCAGGTTCGGGTATAAGCTTCTCACAAACCAGAGCTTCTCACAACAAGCATGATGATTTCGATATAGGGAACGTCCCACCTTTGGGGACGAAACGATATCCATTGCCTCTTATTGCTTTCAAATTTTTTCTCGTGTCAACATAGAACAACAGGAGTGTTGCGTCAATTTTTGGGATTTTTAGGGGTTCGTTTGGACATTTTATGCATTAACTGAGTTTTCAATGCATTTATGTGCATAATTCAAATTTGAACTAGATGCAGATGCTCTAGTGCATATAAATTGGTTGAAAAATCAAATATGTGTCCTTGGGTGCATGCTTAGGTCCCATGCAAGAAATGGGAATGAATTTGAAACACCACGACACCGTTGATTGCCGGCAAAACATTGAGATGCCTGGTTTTTAAATTCTAGTAAATCTGAAACTCGTCTCAAATTCATGATACTTGACATGCTACCATGGAGCAGCATAAATATGGCGGGGTAAAAAATTTATCCCATTTGGGGCAGGTTTGGGTATATGCTTCTCACAAACCACAAAGCCTGGTGGTTTCGGTAGGGAACATACGTCCCACCTTTGGGGACGAAACGATATCCACTGCCTCTTATTGCTTTCAAAAAAAAATCTCGTGTTAACATAGAACAACAGGAGTGTTGTGTTAATTTTTCGGATTTTTGGGGGTTCATTTCGACATTTTTATGCATTAACTGAGTTTTTTAGTCATTTTATATGCATAATTCAAATTTGAACTACATGCACATGCTCAATTGCATATCAGTTGGTCGAAAAATCACATGTGTGTCCTTGGGTGGATCCTTAGGTCCCATGCAAGAGACGGAATGAATTTCAAACACCAGGGCAATGTTGATCTGCCGCCAAATGTTGAGATACCTGGTTTTTAAATTCTGGTAAAACCAAAACTCGTCTGAAATTCATTAAACTTGGCATGCTATCATGGAGCGGCATAAATATGCCATGGTGGAAATTTTGTCCCATTTGGGATAGGTTTGGGTATAAACTTCTCACAAACCAGAGCTTCTCACAACAAGGATGATGGTTTCGATAGGGAACGTACCACCTTTGGGGACGGGACGATATCCGTTGCCTCTTATTGCTTTCAAAAAAATTCTAGTGTCAACATAGAACAACTGGAGTGTTGTGTTTAATATTGGAATTTTTCTGGGTTTGCTTGGCCTTTTTTATACATTAATTGGGTTTTCTAGGCATTTTATGTGCATAATTCAAATTTGAACTACAAGCACATGCTCCAGTGCACTAAAGTTGGTTGAAAAATCACATCTGTGTCCTTGGGTGAATTTTTAGGTCCCATGCAAGAGATGGGAATGAAATTCAAACACCGGGGCACTTTTGATTGCCGGCAAAACGTTGAGATGCCTGGTTTCTAAATTCTAGTAAATCCAAAACTCGTCTGAAATTCATGAAACTTGGCATGCTATGATGGAGCGGCATCAACATGCCGTGGTAAAAAAATTGTCCCATTTGGGGCAGGTTCGGGTATAAGCTTCTCACAAACCAGAGCTTCTCACAACAAGCATGATGATTTCGATATAGGGAACGTCCCACCTTTGGGGACGAAACGATATCCATTGCCTCTTATTTCTTTCAAATTTTTTCTCGTGTCAACATAGAACAACAGGAGTGTTGTGTCAATTTTTGGGATTTTTCGGGGTTCGTTTGGACATTTTATGCATTAACTGAGTTTTCAATGCATTTATGTGCATAATTCAAATTTGAACTAGATGCAGATGCTCTAGTGCATATAAATTGGTTGAAAAATCAAATATGTGTCCTTGGGTGCATGCTTAGGTCCCATGCAAGAAATGGGAATAAATTTGAAACACTACGACACCGTTGATTGCCGGCAAAACATTGAGATGCCTGGTTTTTAAATTCTAGTAAATCTGAAACTCGTCTCAAATTCATGATACTTGACATGCTACCATGGAGCGGCATAAATATGGCGGGGTAAAATTTTTATCCCATTTGAACTACATGCACATGCTCCAATGCATATCAATTGGTCAAAAAACCACATGTGTGTCCTTGGGTGGATCCTTAGGTCCCATGCAAGAGACGGAATGAATTTCAAACACCAGGGCAATGTTGATCTGCCGCCAAATGTTGAGATACCTGGTTTTTAAATTCTGGTAAAACCAAAACTCGTCTGAAATTCATTAAACTTGGCATGCTATCATGGAGCGGCATCAATATGCCATGGTGGAAATTTTGTCCCATTTGGGATAGGTTTGGGTATAAACTTCTCACAAACCAGAGCTTCTCAGAACAAGGATGATGGTTTCGATAGGGAACGTACCACCTTTGGGGACGGGACGATATCCGTTTCCTCTTATTGCTTTCAAAAAAATTCTAGTGTCAACATAGAACAACTGGAGTGTTGTGTTTAATATTGGAATTTTTCTGGGTTTGTTTGGCCTTTTTTATACATTAACTGGGTTTTCTAGGCATTTTATGTGCATAATTCAAATTTGAACTACAAGCACATGCTCCAATGCACTAAAGTTGGTTGAAAAATCACATCTGTGTCCTTGGGTGAATTTTTAGGTCCCATGCAAGAGATGGGAATGAAATTCAAACACCGGGGCACTTTTGATTGCCGGCAAAACGTTGAGATGCCTGGTTTCTAAATTCTAGTAAATCCAAAACTCGTCTGAAATTCATGAAACTTGGCATGCTATGATGGAGCGGCATCAACATGCCGTGGTAAAAAATTTGTCCCATTTGGGGCAGGTTCGGGTATAAGCTTCTCACAAACCAGAGCTTCTCACAACAAGCATGATGATTTCGATATAGGGAACGTCCCACCTTTGGGGACGAAACGATATCCATTGCCTCTTATTGCTTTCAAATTTTTTCTCGTGTCAACATAGAACAACAGGAGTGTTGTGTCAATCTTTGGGATTTTTCGGGGTTCGTTTGGACATTTTATGCATTAACTGAGTTTTCAATGCATTTATGTGCATAATTCAAATTTGAACTAGATGCAGATGCTCTAGTGCATATAAATTGGTTGAAAAATCAAATATGTGTCCTTGGGTGCATGCTTAGGTCCCATGCAAGAAATGGGAATAAATTTGAAACACCACGACACCGTTGATTGCCGGCAAAACATTGAGATGCCTGGTTTTTAAATTCTAGTAAATCTGAAACTCGTCTCAAATTCATGATACTTGACATGCTACCATGGAGCGGCATAAATATGGCGGGGTAAAATTTTTATCCCATTTGGGGCAGGTTTGGGTATATGCTTCTCACAAACCACAGAGCCTGATGGTTTCTGTAGGGAACATACATCCCACCTTTGGGGACGAAACGATATCCACTGCCTCTTATTGCTTTCAAAAAAATTCTCGTGTTAACATAGAACAACAGGAGTGTTGTGTTAATTTTTGGGATTTTTGGGGGTTCGTTTCGACATTTTTATGCATTAACTGAGTTTTTTAGGAATTTATATGCATAATTCAAATTTGAACTACATGCACATGCTCCAATGCCTATCAATTGGTCAAAAAACCACATGTGTGTCCTTGGGTGGATCCTTAGGTCCCATGCAAGAGACGGAATGAATTTCAAACACCAGGGCAATGTTGATCTGCCGCCAAATGTTGAGATACCTGGTTTTTAAATTCTGGTAAAACCAAAACTCGTCTGAAATTCATTAAACTTGGCATGCTATCATGGAGCGGCATCAATATGCCATGGTGGAAATTTTGTCCCATTTGGGACAGGTTTGGGTATAAACTTCTCACAAACCAGAGCTTCTCACAACAAGGATGATGGTTTCGATAGGGAACGTACCACCTTTGGGGACGGGACGATATCCGTTGCCTCTTATTGCTTTCAAAAAAATTCTAGTGTCAACATAGAACAACTGGAGTGTTGTGTTTAATATTGGAATTTTTCTGGGTTTGTTTGGCCTTTTTTATACATTAACTGGGTTTTCTAGGCATTTTATGTGCATAATTAAAATTTGAACTACAAGCACATGCTCCAATGCACTAAAGTTGGTTGAAAAATCACATCTGTGTCCTTGGGTGAATTTTCAGGTCCCATGCAAGAGATAGGAATGAAATTCAAACACCGGGGCACTTTTGATTGCCGGCAAAACGTTGAGATGCCTGGTTTCTAAATTCTAGTAAATCCAAAACTCGTCAGAAATTGATGAAACTTGGCATGCTATGATGGAGCGGCATCAACATGCCGTGGTCAAAAATTTGTCCCATTTGGGGCAGGTTCGGGTATAAGCTTCTCACAAACCAGAGCTTCTCACAACAAGCATGATGATTTCGATATAGGGAACGTCCCACCTTTGGGGACGAAACGATATCCATTGCCTCTTATTGCTTTCAAATTTTTTCTCGTGTCAACATAGAACAACAGGAGTGTTGTGTCAATTTTTGGGATTTTTCGGGGTTCGTTTGGACATTTTATGCATTAACTGAGTTTTCAATGCATTTATGTGCATAATTCAAATTTGAACTAGATGCAGATGCTCTAGAGCATATAAATTGGTTGAAAAATCAAATATGTGTCCTTGGGTGCATGCTTAGGTCCCATGCAAGAAATGGGAATGAATTTGAAACACCACGACACCGTTGATTGCCGGCAAATCATTGAGATGCCTGGTTTTTAAATTCTAGTAAATCTGAAACTCGTCTCAAATTCATGATACTTGACATGCTACCATGGAGCGGCATAAATATAGCGGGGTAAAAAATTTATCCCATTTGGGGCAGGTTTGGGTATATGCTTCTCACAAACCACAGAGCCTGATGGTTTCGGTAGGGAACATACGTCCCACCATTGGGGACGAAACGATATCCACTGCCTCTTATTGCTTTCAAAAAAATTCTCGTGTTAACACAGAACAACAGGAGTGTTGTGTTAATTTTTGGGATTTTTGGGGGTTCGTTTCGACATTTTTATGCATTAACTGAGTTTTTTAGTCATTTTATATGCATAATTCAAATTTGAACTACATGCACATGCTCAATTGCATATCAATTGGTCGAAAACCACATGTGTGTCCTTGGGTGGATCCTTAGGTCCCATGCAAGAGACGGAATGAATTTCAAACACCAGGGCAATGTTGATCTGCCGCCAAATGTTGAGATACCTGGTTTTTAAATTCTGGTAAAACCAAAACTCGTCTGAAATTCATTAAACTTGGCATGCTATCATGGAGCGGCATCAATATGCCATGGTGGAAATTTTGTCCCATTTGGGACAGGTTTGGGTATAAACTTCTCACAAACCAGAGCTTCTCAGAACAAGGATGATGGTTTCGATAGGGAACGTACCACCTTTGGGGACGGGACGATATCCGTTGCCTCTTATTGCTTTCAAAAAAATTCTAGTGTCAACATAGAACAACTGGAGTGTTGTGTTTAATATTGGAATTTTTCTGGGTTTGTTTGGCCTTTTTTATACATTAACTGGGTTTTCTAGGCATTTTATGTGCATAATTCAAATTTGAACTACAAGCACATGCTCCAATGCACTAAAGTTGGTTGAAAAATCACATCTGTGTCCAGGGGTGAATTTTTAGGTCCCATGCAAGAGATGGGAATGAAATTCAAACACCGGGGCACTTTTGATTGCCGGCAAAACGTTGAGATGCCTGGTTTCTAAATTCTAGTAAATCCAAAACTCGTCTGAAATTCATGAAACTTGGCATGCTATGATGGAGCGGCATCAACATGCCGTGGTAAAAAATTTGTCCCATTTGGGGAGGGTCGGGTATAAGCTTCTCACAAACGAGAGCTTCTCACAACAAGCATGATGATTTCGATATAGGGAACGTCCCACCTTTGGGGACGAAATGATATCCATTGCCTCTTATTGCTTTCAAATTTTTTCTCGTGTCAACATAGAACAACAGGAGTGTTGTGTCAATTTTTGGGATTTTTCGGGGTTCGTTTGGACATTTTATGCATTAACTGAGTTTTCAATGCATTTATGTGCATAATTCAAATTTGAACTAGATGCAGATGCTCTAGTGCATATAAATTGGTTGAAAAATCAAATATGTGTCCTTGGGTGCATGCTTAGGTCCCATGCAAGAAATGGGAATGAATTTGAAACACCACGACACCGTTGATTGCCGGCAAAACATTGAGATGCCTGGTTTTTAAATTCTAGTAAATCTGAAACTCGTCTCAAATTCATGATACTTGACATGCTACCATGGAGCGGCATAAATATAGCGGGGTAAAAAATTTATCCCATTTGGGGCAGGTTTGGGTATATGCTTCTCACAAACCACAGAGCCTGATGGTTTCGGTAGGGAACATACGTCCCACCTTTGGGGACGAAACGATATCCACTGCCTCTTATTGCTTTCAAAAAAATTCTCGTGTTAACATAGAACAACAGGAGTGTTGTGTTAATTTTTGGGATTTTTGGGGGTTCCTTTCGACATTTTTATGCATTAACTGAGTTTTTAGGCATTTTATATGCATAATTCAAATTTGAACTACATGCACATGCTCCAATGCATGTCAATTGGTCGAAAAACCACATGTGTGTCCTTGGGTGGATCCTTAGGTCCCATGCAAGAGACGGAATGAATTTCAAACACCAGGGCAATGTTGATCTGCCGCCAAATGTTGAGATACCCGGTTTTTAAATTCTGGTAAAACCAAAACTCGTCTGAAATTCATTAAACTTGGCATGCTATCATGGAGCGGCATCAATATGCCATGGTGGAAATTTTGTCCCATTTGGGACAGGTTTGGGTATAAACTTCTCACAAACCAGAGCTTCTCACAACAAGGATGATGGTTTCGATAGGGAACGTACCACCTTTGGGGACGGGACGATATCCGTTGCCTCTTATTGCTTTCAAAAAAATTCTAGTGTCAACATAGAACAACTGGAGTGTTGTGTTTAATATTGGAATTTTTCTGGGTTTGTTTGGCCTTTTTTATACATTAACTGGGTTTTCTAGGCATTTTATGTGCATAATTAAAATTTGAACTACAAGCACATGCTCCAATGCACTAAAGTTGGTTGAAAAATCACATCTGTGTCCTTGGGTGAATTTTCAGGTCCCATGCAAGAGATAGGAATGAAATTCAAACACCGGGGCACTTTTGATTGTCGGCAAAACGTTGAGATGCCTGGTTTCTAAATTCTAGTAAATCCAAAACTCGTCTGAAATTCATGAAACTTGGCATGCTATGATGGAGCGGCATCAACATGCCGTGGTAAAAAATTTGTCCCATTTGGGGCAGGTTCGGGTATAAGCTGCTCACAAACCAGAGCTTCTCACAACAAGCATGATGATTTCGATATAGGGAACGTCCCACCTTTGGGGACGAAACGATATCCATTGCCTCTTATTTCTTTCAAATTTTTTCTCGTGTCAACATAGAACAACAGGAGTGTTGTGTCAATTTTTGGGATTTTTCGGGGTTCGTTTGGACATTTTATGCATTAACTGAGTTTTCAATGCATTTATGTGCATAATTCAAATTTGAACTAGATGCAGATGCTCTAGTGCATATAAATTGGTTGAAAAATCAAATATGTGTCCTTGGGTGCATGCCTAGGTAGCATGCAAGAAATGGGAATGAATTTGAAACACCACGACACCGTTGATTGCCGGCAAAACATTGAGATGCCTGGTTTTTAAATTCTAGTAAATCTGAAACTCGTCTCAAATTCATGATACTTGACATGCTACCATGGAGCGGCATAAATATGGCGGGGTAAAAAATTTATCCCATTTGGGGCAGGCTTGGGTATATGCTTCTCACAAACCACAGAGCCTGATGGTTTCGGTAGGGAACATACGTCCCACCTTTGGGGACGAAACGATATCCACTGCCTCTTATTGCTTTCAAAAAAATACTCGTGTTAACGTAGAACAACAGGAGTGTTGTGTTAATTTTTGGGATTTTTGGGGGTTCGTTTCAACATATTTATGCATTAACTGAGTTTTTTAGGCATTTTATGCGCATAATTCAAATTTGAAGTACATGCACATGCTCCAATGCATCTCAATTGGTCGAAAAACCACATGTGTGTCCTTGGGTGGATCCTTAGGTCCCATGCAAGAGACGGAATGAATTTCAAACACCAGGGCAATGTTGATCTGCCGCCAAATGTTGAGATACCTGGTTTTTAAATTCTGGTAAAACCAAAACTCGTCTGAAATTCATTAAACTTGGCATGCTATCATGGAGCGGCATCAATATGCCATGGTGGAAATTTTGTCCCATTTGGGACAGGTTTGGGTATAAACTTCTCACAAACCAGAGCTTCTCACAACAAGGATGATGGTTTCGATAGGGAACGTACCACCTTTGGGGACGGGACGATATCCGTTGCCTCTTATTGCTTTCAAAAAAATTCTAGTGTCAACATAGAACAACTGGAGTGTTGTGTTTAATATTGGAATTTTTCTGGGTTTGTTTGGCCTTTTTTATATATTAACTGGGTTTTCTAGGCATTTTATGTGCATAATTCAAATTTGAACTACAAGCACATGCTCCAATGCACTAAAGTTGGTTGAAAAATCACATCTGTGTCCTTGGGTGAATTTTCAGGTCCCATGCAAGAGATAGGAATGAAATTCAAACACCGGGGCACTTTTGATTGCCGGCAAAACGTTGAGATGCCTGGTTTCTAAATTCTAGTAAATCCAAAACTCGTCTGAAATTCATGAAACTTGGCATGCTATGATGGAGCGGCATCAACATGCCGTGGTAAAAAATTTGTCCCATTTGGGGCAGGTTCGGGTATAAGCTGCTCACAAACCAGACCTTCTCACAACAAGCATGATGATTTCGATATAGGGAACGTCCCACCTTTGGGGACGAAACGATATCCATTGCCTCTTATTGCTTTCAAATTTTTTCTCGTGTCAACATAGAACAACAGGAGTGTTGTGTCAATTTTTGGGATTTTTCGGGGTTCGTTTGGACATTTTATGCATTAACTGAGTTTTCAATGCATTTATGTGCATAATTCAAATTTCAACTAGATGCAGATGCTCTAGTGCATATAAATTGGTTGAAAAATCAAATATGTGTCCTTGGGTGCATGCCTAGGTCGCATGCAAGAAATGGGAATGAATTTGAAACACCACGACACCGTTGATTGCCGGCAAAACATTGAGATGCCTGGTTTTTAAATTCTAGTAAATCTGAAACTCGTCTCAAATTCATGATACTTGACATGCTACCATGGAGCGGCATAAATATGGCGGGGTAAAAAATTTATCCCATTTGGGGCAGGCTTGGGTATATGCTTCTCACAAACCACAGAGCCTGATGGTTTCGGTAGGGAACATACGTCCCACCTTTGGGGACGAAACGATATCCACTGCCTCTTATTGCTTTCAAAAAAATTCTCGTGTTAACATAGAACAACAGGAGTGTTGTGTTAATTTTTGGGATTTTTGGGGGTTCGTTTCAACATTTTTATGCATTAACTGAGTTTTTTAGGCATTTTATGCGCATAATTCAAATTTGAAGTACATGCACATGCTCCAATGCAT